>NW_023276806.1:5276298-5441298 GCF_003668045.3 Cricetulus griseus
GTGTGTGTGCTGTGTGTGTACATGTGTGTGTATGTGCATGTGCTCTCTGTGTGTGCAGGCTTGTGCACTTGTGAATGCAGGTTCCTGCAGAGCTCAGAAAGGACACCCTGGAGCTGGAGTTACAGGCAGATCTGAGCTGCCGGGCTTGGGTGCTAGAGACTGAACCCAGGCCCTCTGCAGGAGCAGCAATGCTCTTAAGTGTAGAGCTGCCATCTCTCTGGCCCCTGTATTTTTAAAACTTATTTTTTTGGGAAGATTAAACTCTTGAGAGTTTGGAGGAGGGAGAAGTGAGATGTTCTTTTCACTGCAATGGTTCAGCTGAAAGGAAGCCTTGCTTTGTGGGAAGCTGGACTCCAGAGGTTGCCATGACATCAGTTCTTTCTGGTTGGTACGCTGCTGTTTTTCTACAAACAAAGTAATTTAAGTACTACTAGTTTAATCATGAAATTTATTCAGTTAAATATTTTTAAAAATGAGATCAGAATGCATTACATCTTTTGTCATATTTCCAGCTAAATATAACAGTTGGTCACCATTATAAAATAAAGAGCTTTCCTTTCCAGTAAACTAGGAAAATAGCTAAGCTTATACGGAAAGAAAAAAATCACTAAAAGAAATTTTTAAAGTTGAAACTAGATTAATCAATGATCAAGTTGCCACGTCAGGTTTTCCGATCTTTAACCCCATGACACACTTTCAGCCTGAGTTCTGAGTGCCTAGTACAACACTCTCTTGCAAAGCACCTGCTTCCGTGGCGGGCTCAGTCACTAGGATACTAGGATACTATTCACTCCTTAAAGTAGGCTTTGAGAATGTAGCATCCCTGTGAGATGATTCAATGGGTAAAGGCTCACGACTCAGAGCTTGCTGACTTCACTTCAATACCCAGAACACACATGGTTGAAACAGAGAATCCACTCCTGTCCTCTGACCTCCACGGCTGGGAGCCAGGACATACCAGGCTTTCTCAAAGGTTCCAGTGAAGAGACAAAGGGAACCTAACCCTCTGTCCTTGCCCAAGGGCCAAGGCCTCAAAGAAATCCTGATTCCCCTCCCCAACAGGAGACTGAAGTTATAAGTCTGAGGGCCACTGTATGTCTCAGAGGTGGTGCCCTTGAGATACCCTCAGTTCTCTTTGCTTGATTGCTGCCTGCTGTCTCCTTTGGTCATGGCTTCCTGCTGACTGTGTCATGGCTTCCTGCTGACTGTCTCCTTGTGTCATGGCTTCCTGCTGACTGTCTGTGTCATGGCTTCCTGCTGACTGTCTGTGTCATGGCTTCCTGCTGACTGTCTGTGTCATGGCTTCCTGCTGACTGTCTGTGTCATGGCTTCCTGCTGACTGTCTGTGTCATGATTTCCTGCTGACTGTCTGTGTCATGACTTCCTGCTGACTGTCTGTGTCATGGCTTTCTGCTGAGTGTGTCATGGATTCCTGCTGTCTGTGTCATAGCTTCCTGCTGACTGTCTCCTTGTGTCATGGCTTCCTGTTGACTGTCTGTGTCATAGCTTCCTGCTGACTGTCTGTGTCATGGCTTCCTGCTGACTGTCTGTGTCATGGCTTCCTGCTGACTGTCTCCTTGTGTCATGGCTTCCTGCTGACTGTCTGTGTCATGGCTTCCTGCTGACTGTCTGTGTCATGGCTTCCTGCTGACTGTCTCCTTGTGTCATGACTTCCTGCTGACTGTCTGTGTCATGGCTTCCTGTTGACTGTCTGTGTCATGGCTTCCTGTTGACTGTCTGTGTCATGGCTTCCTGCTGACTGTCTCCTTGTGTCATGGCTTCCTGCTGACTGTCTCCTTGTGTCATGGCTTCCTGCTGACTGTCTCCTTGTGTCATGGCTTCCTGCTGACTGTCTGTGTCATGGCTTCCTGCTGACTGTCTGTGTCATGGCTTCCTGCTGACTGTCTGTGTCATGGCTTCCTGCTGACTGTCTGTGTCATGGCTTCCTGCTGACTGTCTCCTTGTGTCATGACTTCCTGCTGACTGTCTGTGGCATGGCTTCCTGTTGACTGTCTGTGTCATGGCTTCGTGCTGACTGTCTGTGTCATGGCTTCCTGCTGACTGTCTCCTTGTGTCATGACTTCCTGCTGACTGTCTGTGTCATGGCTTCCTGTTGACTGTCTGTGTCATGGCTTCCTGTTGACTGTCTGTGTCATGGCTTCCTGTTGACTGTCTCCTTGTGTCATGGCTTCCTGCTGACTGTCTGTGTCATGGCTTCCTGCTGACTGTCTGTGTCATGGCTTCCTGCTGACTGTCTGTGTCATGGTCATGGCTTCCTGCTGACTGTCTGTGTCATGGCTTCCTGCTGACTGTCTCCTTGTGTCATGGCTTCCTGCTGACTGTCTGTGTCATGGCTTCCTGCTGACTGACTGTGTCATGGCTTCCTGTTGACTGTCTGTGTCATGGCTTCCTGCTGACTGTCTCCTTGTGTCATGGCTTCCTGCTGACTGTCTCCTTGTGTCATGGCTTCCTGCTGACTGTCTGTGTCATGGCTTCCTGCTGACTGTCTGTGTCATGGCTTCCTGCTGACTGTCTGTGTCATGGCTTCCTGCTGACTGTCTGTGTCATGGCTTCCTGCTGACTGTCTGTGTCATGGCTTCCTGCTGACTGTCTGTGTCATGGCTTCCTGTTGACTGTCTGTGTCATGGCTTCCTGCTGACTGTCTCCTTGTGTCATGGCTTCCTGCTGACTGTCTCCTTGTGTCATGGCTTCCTGCTGACTGTCTGTGTCATGGCTTCCTGCTGACTGACTGTGTCATGGCTTCCTGCTGACTGTCTGTGTCATAGCTTCCTGCTGACTGTCTCCTTGTGTCATGGCTTCCTGTTGACTGTCTGTGTCATGGCTTCCTGCTGACAGTCTCCTTGTGTCATGGCTTCCTGTTGACTGTCTGTGTCATGGCTTCCTGTTGACTGTCTGCTTGTGTCATGGCTTCTTGCTGACTGTCTGTGTCATGACTTCCTGCTGACTGTCTGTGTCATGGCTTCCTGCTGACTGTCTCCTTGTGTCATGACTTCCTGCTGACTGTCCCTGTGTCATGGCTTCCTGCTGACTGTCTGTGTCATGGCTTCCTGCTGACTGTCTCCTTGTGTCATGGCTTCCTGCTGACTGTCTGTGTCATGGCTTCCTGCTGACTGTCTGTGTCATGGCTTCCTGCTGACTGTCTCCTTGTGTCATGACTTCCTGCTGACTCTGCTCCATTTTCTCTCTACAAATAGGGTGTAAGATGTCATACTTATTAATAAACTTTCTTAGCATAAGTCATCAGCTCATGCAAGACATCCATGCTGTAACTTTCCTATCTTCTTTATTTTCTCATCCCCAGTCCTCCCCCTCAGGGTCCTCGCCCCCCTGGACCTGCTGGTCCAAGTCACATATGAATCATGGTGCACACACGTGCATGTGCGCACACACACACACACACACACACACACACACACACACACATACACATACCACACGTAAATAAGTAAAATTTAAAAGTTATTTGAGGGAGTATTTTGGGCTAGGCAAGATGGGTGGGAACAAAGTATAATGATACATGTTTCTGAGAGTGGTAGTGAAATACATTACTTTGTATACTAAAAATTAATAAAAATAAAATTTTAAAAATAAAACTATTTGACTAGGTTAGAGTTTTCCTGATTAGTGTGATGGCTTCGGCATCTTTCAATACGTGGGGAATTCTGCTCCTCTGTACTCTATCCTGGAGCTTTGGGCCAGACCTGGAACCTGAAAATTAAAGTTACAAGCAAAGCTTCAGTTCTTGGCAAAGGAAAGAAATGCTGCAACCTTTGTAGTCAGGCTGGCATTTAGGCTGCATCCACCTGTCGCTGAATATCCATTCAGAATGCAATGTCAATTTAATGATTTACTTACTGGAATTTCTTTACTTCAAACAGTTCTCTTTTATAGCAACTTTTGTCTCCTCGGCTGCTGGGTCTGACTCAGGCTTGGACAGCATGCTTATCAAACTAATCCCATGCTACCAAGCATGTACTCCTGCTGCAAAGATGGCCAATATTCATGCTTGAAAATCCACAGGTAGCATTGTCCATATCATACACACATGTGTTATGTGTGTTCTTGACTTCAATTTTAAAAATTATTTTATTAGCATACACAGAAGTCATTTTCATGATCCTCTCTCTCTCTCTCTCTCTCTCTCTCTCTCTCTCTCTCTCTCTCTCACACACACACACACACAGTTTGTTTTTATTTACCCTCACTACCTCCCTCAACCCTCTCTCCCTGCTGCTGGTCCCATTTTCCCACCCTCCAACAGCCCCTCCTCTGCTCCCATAACATATATACTGTCCCCCTTGCTCCCACCCTCTCTCTCTCACTTATTTCTCTGCCTCATCTTCTTTCATATCAACTACATACTACATACATGGTATGCATATATGTGTTTACATCTCTATCCCAGGTGAGATAGCATTTATCATTTGTCATTCTGAGCTCCAGCCACACCCATTTTCACACAAACATATTCCTGACCTCTGAGCATTGAAATATATTGCCCTGCTCCTAGCTCACCCAGAGCAAAGCCAAGCTGTGACAAAGTGCATGTGTGACCAACCAAAACACATAAAGACATCTTTTGATACCTATGTCTGTATACTGTATCTTAGATGGAAAAACAAGGTAGAGCTTTGGGTCCCTTTTTCACAAAAAGGTATTTTTAATTAGTTAAGCCTTCTGAAGGTCTCTATCACACAGAGGGGGAATCTGTGGTCACAATATTTTGTGCCGACAGGCAGCTTCCCTCTTTGAGAAAGTATTGCCTGATGGAATAAATGTTTAAAGATAAAGGTAGAGGGCTTCCCCAATGAACCAGTAGTTAGCCTCACAGAGCAGATTTAGTTCAGGAAGTATGTCCTTTCCCTTAACATTTGTGCTGGCTCCTGGGGATGAGGCGAGGCTTGCAGTCAAATCCATTTTAACAATAATCTTTTATTGCTATAGTAACAGCTAACACTGACATAGTGATTGAGTGGGACAGAAGAGTAATTAAAATTATAGAATACTTTAACCTTGACATTTTGATAATGAGGACACTCAACACGAAATACCATCTGATCCACATAAAATTAGGCTAGGTAGATAAGGTTGTGATGACATAAAACTAACAATACTAAAGATACAAACAACCTAGTCAGTTTTTCTTCTTTCTTTCATTAAAAATGGTGTAATACATCTGTTCTCAATATTTGTATGTAGAAACAAGGTCAAAGTATTCTAAAGTTGAGACAGATATAAAGTATCAGTATCAAAAATAAGGTCAATAGCCAGTATCTAAGATGGCCTGTTCTACACTACGCTAATTTATTTACTCTTGTAATTGCTGATATTTATTTATTAATAGACTAAAATTGAATAAAGTATAACTAAAGAAAAAACTAATGCTAACTTATTCCCATTTGAGCTGTGAAAATCTAAAAAGAAGTCAGCTATTTGCTGTGTTTTCATCCTGACTTCAAGAGTCATCTGATGGCTCTAAGGAAAATAGACTCCATTCAGAAAATAGCTGCTTCTAAGAAAAAAGTCAAGAGCCTGTGGTGGTCACTCACATGACACCAGAGCCTTGACCTGGCGCAGAAGAGCTGTGAGAGGTGGCATTTCAGAGTTGGGAGATGAGCTCAAGCATGAGCTCATCTGGGAGACAAGGAGGTGAACAAACAAATCTAGATTAAGAAAGAAAAACTGGATTGGGGGATACATTTAGGAATTAATATTAAACACATGGCTGCATAAAACCTTGGGACCAAATGGAGTCACCTAGGAAAGAGAATATAACCTGAGTCATTCCGTGCTCAGTTTCTCCATGTGAAAGGCCATGGAGAGAAGGAGACAACAATGAAAAAGAGAAAAGCCAGTGGCATGGTACTAGAGAAGCCAGGAAAATACACTTCTGACTATGTTAATGCTCCTAAGGCTAAAGTGAGAAAGAAAATTCTGGAGAGATGGGGGATGTCCTTCTGTATATATGTTTCTCTTATTGGTTGACAAATAAAACACTGATTGTCCAGTAGCCAGGCAGGAAGCATAGGTGGGGCTATCAGACCAGGAGAATTCTGGGGAAAGGAAGGAGAGAGAAGCCACCTGGGAGACACCATGATTCCAAAAGGAGTAACATGCTGGATTACGGGTAAGCCACAGCCTGGTGGCAATACATAGATCAATAGAAATGGGTTAATAATTAAGAGAGAGCTAGCCAGTAAGAAGCCTGAGCCATTAGCCAAACAGTTTATATTAGTATGTGTCAGTGCATTTAATTGGAGCTAAACGGCTGCAGGACCAGGAGGGACAAGAAACTCCATCCACATTGCAGTAGTCAAGTAAGTGGAAGTCTCCTCCATGAAGGGCTCACACATTGCACCAGTGAGCACAAGACAAAGAGCGGCCTAGGGGGAAGGAGAAGTCAGGCCACAAAGCAACCACCTAGAAAAAATGGGGTGATACTGGGAGGAGGGAGAGATACTAACTGAGGCTGATGCCTTTTCATTGCTAAACAGCCAATGAAGGCACGTTTATGCTGAGACTGTGGTGGGACAGCTGGTGCAGGGACCAGCCTTAGGATGAAAGTGACCTTTCCCTTTGGAGGGCATATGGAACATGAGGACACACATCTGTAATCCTAGTGTTTGGGAAGTAGTGGCAGAAGGATCCGGAGTTCAAGGTAAACATTTTTCTATCGTGAATTCAAGGCCAGCCTGGGCTACATGAGAACCTATGGAAGAAAAGAAAGAAAGATTGACTTATTGATTTTGAAAGTGGCCATGAGGGCTACCAGTGAGTCCTTGGCAGCACCGAGTCTACTGAAAATGTTCCTGTTGGTTAAGCTCAACTGACAGGCCCTCGACACTCTGATTGACCTAAATTTACTCACATTGTTAACACACTCAAGCTTTATTTAACATCATTTTAAAAATGTACTTTGTTTAAAGAGAAGTACAAATATTAAGGGAACAGTTCAAAAAGAAAAGACAAATGGCCACCAATGCCATGCTGTACAGGTAGACATCATAGCTTCTGAACATCATGCCCTCAGGATGTTTCCCCAGCAACGGATGTGTTCCTAGGAGCTGAAAACATGTTAAGATGATGGGGCTGCTCCTGCACTCCAGGGAGAAGGAAGTCAAAGTTTCAAGGCAACAGCTCAGCGGGCCCTTCCCTGGAGTCCTGACTATGGGAGGAGAATTCTCACTCAATGGTCCCCTCTCTCCTTAGACTATTTATAACCAAGATAGAGTGCTTATTCATTCTTGATTCATTTATCTCAAAACCCTTGTCATAAAGATGAGAATTTTATTATAGACCTAATTGCTTTCTCCTAATTGGGAGGTTAAAATTTATGAATGAAAGCAAAACTCCAATCATGACTGAAGAGTAAAACGTTTTGGCTCATGGTACATTTTAAGTTGGAATAATTTACTGACTTGTGATGACAAAGTTGGCTTCTACCTGTTTCATGTTATCATCTTTCATCTTTTTATCCCATCCTGAAAGTCTGAAAATTTACAAAACGGCCTCTAAGTGCTTTTGATTACTGACTTGCAGGATCATAGGGTACCAAACTAAGACATTTAAGAAAAGGAAACTTGAAACTGTAAATGCTATTTAAGTGTGAGGACAAATGTAGACTATAAATAGATGGAGTGCATGAAAGACAATAAAGGTTCTTTGATAGCAGAGACAGAAAATGCATATATAATCATATTTTAGAGTCATATTGATTTTAGTAGACAACCATTTTGCATAGTGAGAGACATGCTTCAAGAAGAAGCCAGGACAGGATTCCTTCCCCAAAACAAACACTTAGTTATCTACAGATTTTGAAAGAAAAAAATGGTATGACTATTCCTGGAGAGACTGTCATGAAAGAGTCTTAAACTAACTTGATGCTCAGACTGACTCACCGAAGTCCTGATCATCAGACGGAGTCTCTATTAGTTCTAGGAAAAAACACAAAGGGCAAACAAATATTTATCTGTGTGCTTAATGGCTAGAACTCTACACCATCCCTTCTGCCCTGAGAAATCCCGGTCCATGAGTGCTCACAAACAGTAACAGAAGGTCAGTGGGCCAGCTGATCTGACACAGCTGGCCTTTGGCACCCTTGGAGACTGGCTCCAGTATTCTGCCCAATACCCAAATCTGTGGTATCTGGACTCCTAGAAAATGGCATAACACCTACATGTGATACGAATGTCTCTTCCCCTCTACATAATCTACACATCTATAATAGTTATAATGCCAATGAAACATCACAGTGTGAACACAGTAAATAACAGTGTGAACACCGCACAAATAGGTATTCTATCACACGATGTAGGTTTTTAAAGACTCTTTAAAAAAACATTTATTTTCATTTTATAGATGTGAATATTTTGTCTACTTGTGTGTACCTCATCCAGGCAGTGCAGAGGCCAGAAGTGGGCGTCAGATCCCCTGGAACTGGAGTTACAGATGGTTGGGAGTTACATGTAGGTACTGGGACCTGAATCCAGATCAAATGTGAGAGCATCAAGGGCTCTTAACATCTGAGCCAAGTTTTCTGACTCCCTGCTTAATACTCTTAATGGATCTCTTTAAGTGTTTTGTATTATTGCATAGAAAAAGAGAAAAATGTATTTGAGAAGTAAGAATTCCTCAGGTTAGCAACTTGACTGAGGCTAACAGTTTGCTAATTTCCACAGCAGTTCAGAGTAACACATTTCAGAATGAGTAGCACTCATAAGCATGCCCTGGACACCAACTGCTCAACAATCAGTGTCTTTGAGTGTCTTACTTTTTGAGGTTTTTGTTTGTTTGTTTGTTTGTTTTTCTGAGACAGGGTTTCTCTGTGTAGCTTTGGAGCCTATCCTGGCACTCGCTCTGTAGAACAGGCTGGCCTCAAACTCATAGAGATTCACCTGCCTCTGCTTCCCAAGTGCTGAGATTAAAGGCGTGCGCCACCAATGCCCAGCTCTTTTTGAGGTTTTTATATCTCTAAGGCACCGCCTTCACCCTCTGTGTCTAATTTTTCACTAAAAGACTCTTTTTCAAAAAATCACTTTTAATTTTGTGTAAACGCATGTGCACATGGGTTCAAGATCCTGCAGAGGGCCTGGCCTGGTGCTAGAGTTACCAACACCTGTCGTGGTTGTAGGAGATCAAACTCCAGTCCTCTGGAGGAACGGAGATTCTCTTTACCACTGCTCCATGGTTGTGGAGATGCTGACTCACACAAGCACTGTAGGACCCTCAGTTCCTGATTGGTTGACTCTAAGGGTGGAGGGTGACTTATTAACCCCCAGATATGTAACTTTCCGTTTTAAGTTACCAAAAATACGCATGGGGATGGGAGAGTGACAGGAGGTCTGGGAGCAAAGAGACGGAATCATGAACTCTCTCAGTTTCATCGTGTCTTGTACGTCACAAATCATTTGCATGGACTCAAAAAGCTGATCACAAGCACACTAAAATTCATCACCAGAAGGTGAGATCTTTCATTTGTCACTTGTTACTCTTTAAACCTCAGAAGATACATTAGACATGAAAAATATGCATTAAATCCTTTAATTACACGCAGAATAGGCAGTGTGCGTGTGGGCGGGAGTGTTCCTGAAAACCAGCAGTGCCTCTTTAATCCGTCAAAGAGTTGTCTTCAGCTTTAAGAGAATCTCCCCCTAGGTATGAAGGCAACCTGTGCATTCAAGTCTACAAGCTTTGGTTGTGGTTCCGGAGGGCCGCAAGTGCCATGAGGAACAGTAACAGAGTTCTAAACCCTAACCCTCACATACCTTAGGTGATATAGTATTGCCTCTTGCAATGAACATCTCCTCTCTGGTGCTTTAGGCAGCCCATTAAGTGATCCAGAATAGACGTTGGAGAACTTACTGCCACTTCCTTAAACAAGTGTGGCCGCTACCTGCATTCCAAACAGATACCCTTATAACCCACAGGCCAGAGTAGCTCTCACCCCTTTCTCTCACACCTTATCAAAGCAGCATCTCTTGGCACCACATGGAGCCATTACAGCAAGCTACAACTGGTCAAAATGCAGAGAACAACTGAAGGCAGGGTGCCTGACCCTGACTGGTTTATCTACACACAACCCCGACACCAAAGGTTCAGAGAATGTAAAAGAGGGGTAGAGACATTGTAAGGTCTCTTCCCACCTTGAATCCCTCTCTAGTGCTGGTATTAATGGTGTGTACCGTCACCACCAGCTTCTGTGGCTAACTAGTGTGGCTGCTGGGATTAAAGGTGTATGCCACCACTGCCTGGCCTGTATGGCTGACTAGTGTGACTAACTTTGCACTTTGAACTTCAGGCAAGCTTTATTTGTTAGATCATAAAAAAAATGTCACCACATTTGTCCTTCTTGTCTAATATAAAAAAGGTTATAATTAATGTGAGAAAAACTACATGCAATAAGTACAATAACTATATACAATATATACAGTAAATACATCAACAGGGCCCACTCCATTTGCATTTAACCAATTCAGAGAAAATACTCCATATCTATCCTGCCTTGGTGAGTCCAAACTGTTGTACCTAATTCACTTTCTATTCTAATTTGCATTGTCAAGTAACCTTTTAATATCTCTCAACCTTTCACACTTTACACCTCTTCAGTGAGTTTCTTTTCCAAGTCTGGAAAACAAGAAAAACTATAATTATCTAGTCTTCAACTCAGTCAGAGACCCAAGAAGGAAATAATAGTAACTGAATAAGCAGGAAGTGAGAGCAAGTGACTTCCAAAAATGTGAGAAATGACAGAAACAGCTGGCTGCCTGGACAGTTACCTAAGGTTCCTCTGCAATGTGGGGCATCCATCTTCAGCCTATGGGCCTAACATATCTGACAGACTTTTCTATGAAGCAGGACTTTTTAGGACTGTCCTGCTTTGTCTTGGTGAGGTTTTGCAGTCACTTTCTTTTGTGTTCTGCTTGTCCAATTTGGACAGCATACTGTCAGCAGTTGAGGCAAGGGCTCCTCTTGCCCACTGGCTGGCTAACTTTTGCCATAAAGAAAGTAAACCCCATGTGGAGTTTCTTTGATGCCCATTGTCTTCTCTGAAGTAGATTGGTGCTGCCAAGAACAGGCATGTCTCATGATCATAAAAAAAGAACCTGTTATTAAACATCTTAAATGCCATATTCTGTAGATCCCTGAAGTGTTTGAATATGACCTGCCCTTCTAGAAATATATGTTTGACTTTGAAAGCATACCTTTTGTGGAGAGCCACAGAGGAAGACACCTCAGGCCTCTACACTTACCTACCCCACACACTGTTCCCACAAGCATGTGAACTCACCTCTCTCTCCTTTCTGGCCAGACAGCCTAGCCTACTTAGTGAGACCTATGCCATTGGGAGAGGCCATCTCAAAACAAAACAAAACGAAATGAAAACCAAGGACAACGGCACCAGAGGAACATGTCCCCTGGCCTGTACACACGTGTGCTCTTGTGCTTACACGCATGGGTAGGGTACCTGCACACAAACACACCAAGAAATTATACATCATGCCTATGATATTCACCAGTCTCGAATGTTTAGTGGGAACCAATCCTCTGGATTTAGCTTGGCCTACACTTTCCAGGAATGCGGTTGGTAAAGACACTGCATGGCACCCAGTAAGGGCACAGATCCAGGAAATGAGGTCATCGCCATGGTAATAGACCCTGCCGATCGGAGTGGACTTTGAGACCAAAACACGATATGCAAAGTCTGGCCCTGGATTGGATTCGTATTTGGACAGAATGCTGTGTAGAGATTTTGGGGACAACTGGAAGAATGTGAATGTAGGGTGGATGTCAGAACATGAACATTTGTTGAGTTGGAGAGAAGAGGGGGGAGGGCTGGTGAGAGAAGACTCAGCAGGGAAAGAGCTTCCCTTCCGGCCCGGCAACCGCGTGAGAGTCCCAGAGGCTACACAGAGGGGAAAGAGAGCCCAGTCCATAAAGCTGTGCTCTGACCTCCATGCCCACAGCATGCTAAGTAATGATCCCACACACACCATACACACACACACACACCATACACACATACTATACACACACACACACACACACACACACACACACCATACACACACACACACACCATACACACACACACCATACACACACACACACACCATACACACACACACCATACACACACACACACCATACACCACACACACATCACACACACACACATGCATACACAAGTGCACACACATGCACACACACATGCACACACACACAGACACGAATAAGTTTGAATTCAGAAATGAAAATAAAACACAAAAGGAAGCAAAAAGCATGTCAAGCAGTCTTATTCTTGTATAAGTGTCACAAGGCACATGTGTACATGTGTGTGCAAATGCGTGTATCCATGTACAAGTGTGCACACACGTGCGTTTGTATGCCTGTGCACATGTGTGCTCATGTAGACATTTGTGAGTTCATGTACATGTGTGTGCATTGGTGCATGCATGTGACATGTGCATGCGTGTGTTTCTGCAAGGACATGCATGGATGTGTACCTGTCTAAATGTGTATATACATGTGCATGTGTGTACATTCATGTGGCGGCCTGAGGTGGATTCTGTGTGTCTCCCTCAGTTTCTCCACCTTGCTTTTCCTTCTCAGGGAGCGTGGAGCTTCCCTATCAGCGAGAACGTTTGACGTCGAGCCCTAGGGGTCGCCCTTCGAACCCTCCCTAACACTGGGTTGCAGGTGTCAGCACCACTTCTGGCTTTCACAAAATCTGACTCTTGAAACAAATTATCCATCTGAAAGGAAGTTTTATCAACACTGTACCTCTAGGTGGCTGAAATGCACCTCTTTGTTTAGTTTCGTTTTGCTTTGATGTATTTTCTAACTTTCTGCCATAGTCACAAAACCATTTCATAGTAGCAGTTATATCACTGAAAATCAATAGGTACAGAAAGAGAAACATAACCCAACAGGGTCAAATTTTGGTAAGCACAATATATGTTACTACTCTGCAGATACTCAAAAATGAAACGCAAGGATAGCATTTTCTGTGTGGCCCTTGAAGCCAGTTTGCGTCTGTGGCCCAGGTGCTGGGGCGAATCCCAGCACGCATGGCCTCTGGTAGTTGCTCACTCTGCCGTCATGCGGCTGCTTGCTCTCACTCTCACTGAGCCCGAGCTTCTGCCTCGGTGTCAGTGTCCACAGATCTAGTCCCCATCCTGAGCCCACCTGTTGGCTCTGGCCCCGGGGACCCTACGTCACTTCTGCCAGCCCTAACGGGCATCTGGATTCCAGCTCTCGGGCTTGGGCCTATCTTCAAGGAGACAGACTGCCCAGCATATTTCTCTGGCAGCAGCTCCTTCTGCTGTGCCCAGTCTGTCAGGGTGGACTCTCTTCAGTTGCTCTCGACTGCTCAGACCCTACCTTATCTTGCTGTGCACATTTGCTACAGTGGACCACATAGCAGCCCTCTGTAGTCAGCCGTACTTCCCTCCCGACAGTATCCTGGCTTCCACATTTTCTGACTGATCCTTCATACAGAGACCCATGCACCATTCGTGATTATGCGGTAGCAGGCCTACGGCATCTGAGGAAAGGGATGGTCATGAGCTCACCACTCATGAGCTCATCACCATGGTCATGAGGCAAGAACGGAATGAGGTATGTTCACAGCAATTATTCAACATTCACTCCTTCCTTAGTGCCACTGACCTCATGCTGAGGCTCAGATGCTGGACTGTCCACATGGATGGAAAGTCAGTGCACCTGAAGGAGCTTTTTAAAAAATTCATTAGGTTGATAGGTTTTACACAATAAGCACTCTAATATTTACTTGCAAATGCGATATGACAGTGCTATGCGGGGGAAGCACAAGGCACAAACAGCCTGATCTGAAGAGGAAGGAGCAAGGGCCAGCGTGGCAGTCAGCAGTCTTACCAAAGGGCAACTGTGGGCACAATGCCCATGTTGGGAAGGAAGGAGCCTGGCAGCTGTGAGGAGCTGAAACAAGGCCAGGGGAACTGGAGGACACTGGGCTGGGAAGTGTGTGTGGGGAACTGGACACACGGACTGCTAAACAAGAGACCCTGGATGTCTCTCCATCTGGATGCCCTTGTGAAAGCATCCCAGAACACTTAGGTCCAAAATGAACCTACACCTGTCTACCAGGTCCACGAGAATGTGAAGCTATGTTCTCAAAAACAGAAACCTTCTGAAGCCACAAGCTAACTATTTTGGGTAGCATGGTGAGGTACTGGAAAGAAAGCAGCTCATTATCCTGTGCATCAGTAAGTATTCTGTTTTGCAATTCCAGTAATGTATGAAAAATGCAGTGGAAGAAAAAAGACTTCTATCTAGGCTAACGAGATGGCTGAGTTCAGTCCTCAGGACCATGCAAAAAGCCTGTACGGTGGCTACGTTAGACAGTACTTTATGAACTTGACACAATCTAGAATCATTTGGAAAGAGGGAACCTCTACTGAGAAAATGCTCGGTATCTGGGCAAGCATTAAGAGCAAGCCAGTAAGAAGTGCTTCTTTACGGCCTCTGCTTCAGTTCCTTCCTCCAGGTTCTGACCTGAGTTCCTGTCCTGACTTCACTCTGTGATGGCGTGGGGCCTGAGAGTTGTAAGAGGAAATAAGTCCTTTCCAAGTTGCTCTTGGACGTGGTGCTTTATCTCAGCAACAGAAACCCCAACTAGGACAGTGTTTGTCTTAGTCTGCTTTGCTGTTGCTGGGACAAAACACCCTGAAAAAGCAACTTAAGGGAGAAAAGGCTTATTTTCCTCACAGTTCCAGGATACAGTGCATCAATTCAGGGAGGGAAGCCAACTGGAGGAACTTGGCAGAGATGGTCACAGTACACCCACGGTCCAGAGCAAGAACAATGCTCAGCTCCCTCTCGTCTTTTCCTTCCTTCCCTGTACCCAACCCAAGAACCGGGGCCTCCCATGCCCAGGGGAGGTTTTCCCACCTCAATCATCCAGATGAAGATAATCTCCCAGATACTCTTCATCAGACCAACTGTTGTGGGACACTTTGATCACACGGTGACACTACTGCAGCTGACAATTAAGTTTACCTTGAAACAGAGGCCAGAGCTAGCTACTCGCTGACCAGAATTAGCCATAGATGTTTTGGAGGCCCGGGACGTATAGAGAGACATGGAAGACATAGGGAGGGTCTTAGAAAGACCCTCAGCCCTTTGGATCAAGGAAGGGCAGAGGGGAACATCGCTGGTCACTTCTCTGCTGCTTGTCTGATCAGTCAGGTTTCCACCCATGTCTGACTCCTGAGATTTTACTAATAATGGAATCATTTAGATAACCATTACACCTGGCATCCAATTCGTGGCATTTAAACCACACCAAGGCATGAACCTGCCACCTCGCCACTGCGGTGGCTAGCTGGTCTCCCTCTCCATAGGTCCTCCACACAACTCCAGGATTTTTCTGTTGCAGTCTTTCTACAGCAGCCTCCACTGCTGCCCACCCCAGGCCCAAAATGCCACTAGAGCTGGCTGCCCACTGTTAGCCTATGCCCTCACTTCCTGCCATGCAGGCTTTCCCTGGACTCTCTCACCAGGCTGCCAGCACAGTCTAGCTTAACATCTGCTCCCACCTGCTCGGAGCTCGGGCTTTCACTGTTGCTGCACTGCTGCAAGTTGCCAAGGGGCCCAGTTATACACCACCTGGATCCTCTGTCCAGCCATTCTGAGCAGTGACAGCTAACTGTGTCCCCCTACCATCTGATTGGCACTGACACAGCTGGTTACCTTTGCTGTCATTGTCAGCAGATCTGGTAAGGCACCTGGGAATTCTTAAAGAGGGAATTGGGTTATTTAAAAAAAGGAGGAGGAGGAGGAGGAGGAGGAGGAGGAGGAGGAGGAGGAGGAGGAGGAAAATCTTTCCCAAATTAAGATTCAGAAATGTCACAACGCGAAGAGTTGGGACCCTGTTTAATGCTACTATGGGTGGCTTGTAAATGGGAAAAAATAGATGAGGGGGTCCACCACTTATCTGGGATTGACATCATGATTGTAATTACTATAACTTTGATAATTCATATTTTATCCTTAAAGAAGTGGTTTGGTAACTGTGCCAAATATGAAATTTTGACTGATAGAACACAAGCCTTAGAAAGACCTACTAGTGAAAATAGGAAGAAAAAAAAAAAACTCAGACACAGACAGAGGAATTTAGAGCAGAGTCTATCACACCATTGTGCACGAAATTGAAGAGGAGCTACTTCCAGAACTGACCTGAATCGTTGAGCTGATTCATACTCCAAAACAAGCTAACTAGTGTCTTTCACAAAAACACGACATGCCAACAGAAAGTTACTTGCAGTTAAGTGGTCAGCAGCGCCCAGTTCTACTCTAGAACTGCACCAAGACCAGTTTTGAGTACACTGAGCTATGTGGGAGTTTTCCCTGCCACAGCTAACACCTGTGCCAATAGTCACACACACACACACACACACACACACACACACACACACACACACGCACACGCACACGCACACGCACACGCACACGCACACACGCAAACATATATGATGAATCTTCAGCTTGCATTTTAATGTTCATCATTTTCATTAATTTATCCCTGATTCAAAAGTTCAAATCTGATTTTTCCAAGATGTCTTTAATGCCATAACTTACATTTTTCAATAGTGTGAGCACACTAGTCTCTACATTTTCCAATAGTGTGAGCACACTAGTCTCTACATTTTCCAATAGTGTGAGCACACTAGTCTCTACATTTTCCAATAGTGTGAGCACACTAGTCTCTACATTTTCCAATAGTGTGAGCACACTAGTCTCTACGTTTTCCAATAGTGTGAGCACACTAGTCTCTACGTTTTCCAATAGTGTGAGCACACTAGTCTCTACATTTTCCAATAGTGTGAGCACACTAGTCTCTACATTTTAGGATGTAAACGGGCAGTTTTCCCACATTGATGCCAACTACATTTTAAAAGACATCTCAAAGTAGAGAAAGATAATACACATTCCTTGCAGGGGTTGTAGCATCCAGGTGATGGCTGGCAGACAAGAGGGAGTAAATAAAATGACATATTTGACAATAATGTGCCATCTTGCAATTAATTTTCCAACAAGCCATTACTGCCATGCTGGCATGTCAGGCAGCTCTTATTTCCCAAGGAACCATTGCTTATTTTCATTTGTGCTTTTAAAACAGCAAAAACGCCAGTTTTTCTGTGCCCCACGAACGAAGCAATGAATGAAGTGTGGTGTTGCTCACACCATCCTGAAGAAATCCTGAGACCATCTCAGCTATGATACAGTGCAAGGGGAACCTTGCTGGATTCCATGGCAGGTGAGGGTGACAGAGGCGGGGGACAAACACGCCAGGCAGACAGAGCTTAAGTGAGACGTTTTATTAGAAAGTGTGTGTGGGGGGCAATAGAAGGAAAGAGGAGAGAGGTAAAGAGACACAGAGAGATGACAGGAGAGAAAATGGAGACAGAAAAAGTCCTGGGAAAAAGGGAAAGAGAGTGTGAAAGAGAATGTAAGTGAGTGGAGCCTTTCTTTTAAAGAGCCAGGATACATTCACCTGCCCATGCAGGTGGGTGAGAGGCGAGGCCATGTTTGCCTGGATTACAACAATCTCTTCTATGAGGAAAGGTGCAGTTCCCCCCAGCTGCCTCTAATATGCCATTATGATTGTGGCAAAGGTGGGAACAGAAATAAAAACTCAGTAGGAAACTGAATCCAACAGCCGCACAGAGAATCACAAACTTAAAGGTGACTCTCAGGTGTTTGGTAAAAGTTACATAATCAGTGTTTCACTGTTTTGGGTGAAAGATTTAAAAACAAATGACCCTTTGTCTTACTGTTAAAAACATCTTCAAGAGAAAGGGTTTATTTGGCCCACAGTTTCAGGGTAAGGTCATTCATGGCCAGAAGAAGTAGGAGTAGGTCATTGAGAGAGCCGGTCACGTTTTAGGAAGCAAAGGGAAATGAAAGCCCACTTGTCTCTCTGTCTCATTTCACACAGTCTGGGACCCCAGCCCAGGGCGTTTCCAGGTCAGTTCAGGTAATGAAGTTAAGAGACCCTGTCCCAGGCGACTCCCATTACACCATGCTGACAATTAAGATGAACCATCCAATGCTTTGTGATTTATATACTATTTTGGATGAAAACACATCTGCATTTCTTGCATCAGGTAAGCCAAATGTTCCTGAGCACCTTGTCACAGTTTGGCTCTATGGACACAAAGAAATGACCAGACCCCATCTCTGCTTGGTCCAGCTTGCAGCCCAGCAAGAAAGCAAATGACGGACCCTCTTCTGCAATGGGGGTGCATGGGAGAGCCATCATGGTGAGATGCTGGAAGGGTGGGAGAGCGCGAGCAAAGTCCACAGTGTGAAACCAGCGGCCTCGGGACTCACACCCAACTGTCGGCATAATGGTGTGTGACATATGACACCAGCAGCTCAGTGAATGCCCGCTTACCCAGGTCATACCACTAGAGAGAGAAAGCAAATTACATAAAGAGGTATCCTTCTGAAATCTTTGCTCATTCCAAAGGATCGTCTTAAAAATAAGCTGAAGAGGAAGCGGTGCCAAGAGCAGGAGACAGAAGAGCCTCCTGGCCCAGGCACACACTCTGCACATTTGATAGGTGTCAACACGATGTCAGTTTCCTGCCCCCAAAGAAACACCTGAGGGTTAAAGACCACGTCACACACATCTATCTGCCTTTGTGAACTGTCTAATTATGTCTCCCCTTTAAAGGTCGGAGATAATACAGTTGCCACACTCCCACCCAGGGAGGGACAAAAAAAAAGAAAACCCTGCACAATTTAAGGAGCAGAAGCAATGGAGCATCCAGTGAACTGGACTGTAGGGAGAAACCCTGATTATAGGTATCGATGAACACGCCTGGCTGGGCATGGTCACAGTTATGTAACAAGGGTTTAAGAAGGAGGGAGTCGAGCTGCTCTCTCACTTGGCTGAACTGACTGGGAAGCATTTTCTGGGTCTGTCCTGCTCAGGTGCAAACTTGGTCACTGGTTCCCTTGCCTGAGTATTTTCCCCTAATAAACTATCGGTTATTAACCTATCTCTGACTCCACTGTGTAACCATCAATACTGGACATCAGGCAGGAGTGAGCAGCCATAAGTAGAGAAATCGGGACCTCTTTCATTCACAGTCCCTGAACTGCAGCAGAGCCCAATGGCAACACACACAGAGAGCAGAGTCCTCCAGGCAAAGAAGAAAAGCAAGGAGACATGGGGGTTGCCACTCAGGGGCTGCAGTGAGGAGAAGAAGGGAAGAGACGGGGTGGGGGGGCGAAGCATTGACATGTGCTTTCCTGGAAATATCAGCATTTATCAATCGTCCCAAACACAGGTTCTCATCACAGCACCTTGCCCATGTCTAATAACATGGGTCTGCCCCAGCATCTCCCTCCACTGTCCCTTTCCCCGCCCCTTCTGTGACACTCAGTAGAACTCCCTCGTGTTTATTTCCCCATCTTCACTGCTGCCACCCTGCAAGGATACAGTTTGTGATTCCGTTGCTGTTTTGCAGGAGGATTAGGATATGTGCCCAAATACAACTGTCAGCTCAGTGTCACCCTACACTGTGACAGCAGAGGGGTCTGCTGAGTGACAGTTAACTGTGATTTATGAACCCCATGTGAGTTTTCAGCTTGAACTCCAAATGAACTGGGAACGACGGTTTTAAAACACACACTGATAATTAATTAAATAGGGTCTGTGCTCTGAGATGGGATGAGGAAAATAACTTACTTGTTTATTTTTCTTGCAATAACATTGTCATTGTGTTTTCACTTGACTGCAAGTGCAAGGGATATGCCTTCAGCTGCTGTCTCCAGGCACATCTAAGAATTCTATAAGTGCTTGTTGAACACACCAATAAAAGAAAAAAATCATATTTCAGTGAACAAGAGAGGTTCTGTGGCCTCATGGGACAAGGTGATCAACTACTTCACAATTAAATCCACGTCCTTTCAAACACTGGTCCTCTCACTGTGTTTGCCCGTTGCATTAAACTCGCTTCTCTAAAAGTACAGTAGAGAAGCTGGGACAGTTTTCCTCCACTTCATGTGTTGGGCATTGTGCTAGCATTAATGCTTAGTCCGTATCCTGTCTGCTGTCGTGTGTGCATATCAACCTCTCTCAGCCCTACACCAGTCAGCAAATATTCGTTAAGTATCTACCATCTGTTGGAGCCTAGGAGTGCAAGGATGTTCAAAATAGGCACAATTCCTGCCCTCTTTGAGGTTAAAGCTACCAAGCAGATGGGCAATGGGGGGAAAAGTACACAAATAAAAATATAATCACAAATCGTCCCCGGTGGTTGTGAAGAAAACCTGCAGATGCCACAACAGCATATAATTAGGGGATTGCCATGGTTTGAATGTGAACTGTGTTGGAGGCTCACAGGCTTGGACATTTGGTCCCCAGCTGATGGCACTATTTTGGGATGCAATGGAAACTTCGGATGTGGGGCTCACTAGAGGAAATGCATCACTAAACGTGGCTGTATGACCAGGTCCCTGTTCCTGCACTCTGTTTTCTGGACTGAAGAGATGTAAGCAAGCAGCTCTACACTCCTGGCACGACATGACACGTCCTGAGCCAAAGTAAGTCCCCCTCCCTTGAGTCACTTCCTGTCAGATATTTGATCCCAGCAGTGGGAAAAGTTAGTAACACAGAAACCTAAATTTTCAAATGCGGGTGTGAGGAATCTGTTACAAAAATTACTGAGTAAATGTCACTCAAGCTAATGCATAAAGATTGAGAGAGGAGAACCTACAATTGGGGAAGACTCCAGTCAGAGGAAGACCGAAATTGGTAGATCAGATAAATAAGTGTGCAGCCCTTATCATTGGGCGATGAGTGCCAAGAACAATAGGTTCCCATGGAGATGGCTCAGTGGGCAAATGCTGGTCATGTATACACAGGACATGAGTTCAGATCCCCAGACCTCATGAAAAGCTGGATACACTGTGGGCCGGTAATGCCAACATTCCTACAGCAAGGCGGGTGGTAGAGATAGGAGAACCCCGAGAAGCCCACAAGCCAGATGGCCTGGCACACACAGGAAGACTCCTTCTCAACCAGGTGGAGACCAACACCTGAAGTGTCCTCTGACCCCCACTGACCTCCCTGGGACAAGTGCATCTAACACACAAACACATACACATACAAGGGTGTTTTAAAAAGAGACTGTGCCTGTGAAGAAGAGACAGACCAAGACACAGTTTTCAAAGCACTGGACTTTCTTAAGGGGAACAAGCCAGGTGAGCCTTCCAATGTCCCTGAGCACAATCTGCAAGTTCCCAGACCACAAAGAAAGAACTATACAATTTCACTTCTCACAAAATTGCTGGACAAAATATCAACACTATTGCAAGACCACGTGGTCTGATTCATATGTCAATGGGTCTAAAAAGATGAGGCACGGGGGACAAAAATATATCTTAGAGCTGATGGAGACATTATACAATGTATTTGTGCATGAGAATATCATAGGAACACTATAAACACGCAGTTTAGGACACTCCGTAAGTAGAAACAGGGTTTGTGTCTTCCTATGTCAGTTGAAATAGCATGCTTGTCTTTAAGTTAACACACACAATTAAACAAACTTCCCAAAATAGAAAGATAAGCAGTAATATAAAAAAGTTTCCATATTTGGAGGAAATTGTAAACCCACAAAACCAAGAATCTCAACAAGCACAGGCAGAAAATTATTGGGGGGTTGAGGACCACCTAGACATACCAGAAATTTCCTAGTTATTCCAACTGGTCAAAAACATCAGAGGAAAAAAAGCAGCTGGAGAAGACGCCAGTGTGGAGAGGAAGAAAGCTGGTGACAGTTTTTCTGCAGAGACCTGAGGCAAAGACGATCCTTTACGTGTGGAAGAGGGAAAGGCAGGGAAGATATGAGCTTCTCCAGATTCGAAAACCTTCGAAACAACGTGTTTCAAGCCAGCAAAAGGTGAGGAATTTGTTACCGCCAAAATTGTTAACATTATTAGAAGTTTTCCAGGCAGGAGCCTGAACTCAGTCAGTGGGTATGGTAAATTAATAGATGAACACAAAAAGAGAAGTGCACAAACTCACACAGAGATATGTACAAGCATGTAATTTAAACAATTAAAGGTAGCCATTTTGCAAGAAACTCCAGAAGGGTCTCCTGGCAGCTACTCCTGCTGCATTGCTGCGGGGATAAGGAATCAAAGCATAGAAACTCACAGTTCGTGAAGCCTTGAGGATGCAAGTGTAAACATTCTGCTAATCAGAAAGTCATGGTATGAAAATACTGTTCTTTGGCTGGGAATAAGGTACCTTGGAGAATCGTGTGGTGTGGGCACATATGCAAGGGTTACCATGAAAATGTCCACTATGTGACCAGGATAGGGTTTCAAGCAAAAAGCTCTTGTGTGGGTAGGGTGGCTTATGACTTCCCCCAGGTACTCAATAAATCCCTGAACTCAAGAAGAACTTGGTGAGGGCCAGCAAGATGGCTCAGGAAATAAAGGCGCTTGCTGTACAAGGCTGAAGTATAGAAAGAAAGAACCAAATTCACATAACTGCCTTCTGATGACCAACACTTAACATAAAAACATCGGTGTGTGTGTGTGTGTGTGTGTGTGTGTGTGTGTGTGTGTGTGTGTGAGTGTGTGTGTGTGTGTGTGTGTGTGTGAGTGTGTGTCTGTGTGTGTGAGTGTGTGTGTGTGTGTGTGTGTGTGTGTGACACTAAGATGATTCTGGCCCAGAGTCTTGTGGTGTAAACTTTGGACAGCCAATGTAGAAAAGCAAATGCCCCGTGTGGAATGAGTAGATGTGAGTGATCCAATGTTCCTCAGAGATACACACTTTGAGTGAGAGATCTGTCACAGGAGCGTCCAGACCTTCCCCAAGGCTGTAGCTCAGAGGACAGACAGACACTGTCATATGCTCAGCCAGTCTGTCAGACTATGGAGAAATCTTGCACCAGAAAGATCTTTAGTGAATGGCAACAATGGCTGAAAATATAAAAGCCTCATACAAGTCAGCTTTGTTTCACCTCAAAACATTTTTGTGGATAACCTGAGGAAAGAAGCTTCAATGTGTGTTGTTTAGGTCAATTATCAGCATCTCAAGACAAATGACTCCAAATAGACAGGATTGCAGTGGCTTCGACTGAGGGACATGTCTGTGCCACTCACAGGCATAGAAAAGTCATTTGTGGGCTACGGAGTAAGTTTTACATTTTAATAGACTACTAGGTCTGGGGAGATGGTTCAGTCAGTGTTTGTTGCCCAAACGTGAAAATTTTGGTTTGATCCCCAGAGCCCCCGTGAAACATCCAGGCATGGTAGCACACACTTGAAATATTTGAGCCAGAGAAGCAGCGATAGGTGGATTGGGATCTTTGGGCTCGCTACCAAGATATCACAGCCTACTTGATGAGTTTGTAGCCAATGAGAGTGCTATTTCAAGCAGGACTGTTGTGGAATAATCTTTTGTACACTGTGAAGATTTGTCACTCAGAGTGGTTCAATAAAAAGCTGAGAGGGCAGTGAGGAGGAGGGTGGAGATACAAGACTTGCCAGCCCTGGGAGAGAAAGCAGCGTGAGCATTACAAAGTAAAGGTAACCGAGCCAGAAGAAGGGACGCAGATGAAGAGATATGGGTTAATTTAAATTATAAGAGCTACTTAGAAGCAAGCCGAGCTTTCATAATAAGAAGCCTCCATGTCATGATTTGGGAGCTGGCAAAAGGGACAGAAAATTGTGCCTACAGTGGACAATGCCTGAAGAAGATACTTGACCTCTGGCTTCTACACATATGTGAACATGTGTGCAGGTGCATTAGGCACAAATGTGTGCACATGCACACCACACACACACACATACACACACACACTTAGAATGTTTAACAGTGGCATCGTCCCTGGACTGTAGAAGGGAAACCTTATTTGTTCTGACTGCAGGCAGGGAACTGGCTGGCAGTGATTATGAGAAACTTGGCCAGGAGGCACAAATACCAACAAGGCACAGCAGGAACTTGAGTCTAGACATTGACTCTGAATCTTTCCACTCTAGAGCCCACTCATGAGAAATGCCTCATCCCAACCCTGCGGCCAGTGTGTTGAGCATGAACGAGCAAAGCCAAGCAGCTGAGCCTTCCTTCTGTTTGCTTTGTTCCAAAAAGCCTCAAGTCCTCAGCTACCTGAGATTAAATCCCCGTATTCCCTCTGAAGCATTCTTCGGAGAGGGCTGGGTTATTCTGGCTGCTGGAGAAAAAGCAGAAAGCTACAGCATCCTCTCTGGAATGAACGCCTACAGCAATTTCTTACTCACAAGGCAATCTCATGCACACACTGTAAAACAATATGCAGCGATTCGCCTGGTAAGGCCATGATTCCTCGGAAAACAGCAGCTTATAGACATCTAGTCCCGGTCAGATGGCCACTGAGATTAAGTTAGGTGGGTATTTGCCTGTTGGGTGAGTCTTCTACTGACTCAGCTGTAGCCAGCTGGTCTGTCTCAAACAAGATAGTTAAAATCCTTGAACCTCTGCTTATCTATTGCTTATCCCTTGGTAATCCCCTCCAACACATGCTGGGAAGCGTGTGCATGTAGGTGTGTTGGTATGTATACATGTATGAGGGCAGAGGTCACCCACACGTGGTATTCCTCAGCACCATCCTTCTTGGGTTTTGGAACAGGGCCTCGCTAGGATCTGGGGGGTCACTGCGTAGGTCAGGCTGGCTGGCCAATGCGCCCCAGGGATGCACAGGTGATGCTACTTTGCATGGCTATTTACATGGTTCTGGGGGTGAAATGCATGTCCACAGACTTGCAAGGCGGACTTCACAGACTGAGCGGTTTACCCAGTCTTCCTTGTTAACCTATTTCCACACTCAGATTTCCTGACAAGGGTCTATGGATAAAGACTTTAAGGAAGAAGCCTCTTGTGTGGAGTCTGACCACGTCTATTGCCTGTCCACAGCATCTTTCAGAGTTGCCTCTGGCTCTACACACCCGGCTCCCAGAACTCTGTTTATTTGCTATCAAAGGAAATCTGCAGTGCAGAGTGATACCAACAGAAAGCTAGGGGCAGACTTTGCTGAGCACACACAGTTCTTACATACCTATTAAGCTGGAATTTTGCCGAGAACCTCTTAGCCAATCCCAATGAACCGCTGTTTTCCATTTAAAACACCATTAGCTCCCTACGGTTTGCTGCCCAGGGCATAAGTAGCAACAGCGCCATCCAGGGGCAGAAAAGGTGTCACTTCCCAGGAAGCCCACGTGTCCCTGGGAATCATGAACTTAGTGATGGTTTTCTTTGTGCTTGTTTCACCTCTAAGAGCAGTCCTGCATGCTCCGAGTTTAGAACAATCTGCAAGGGGGAAAATGCTTCAAAGGTCTGGCTTGGCCTCTGTGCCCCGAAGACCATTGCACTGTTCCCATGGAGCACCACACGGTGCTTGCCATGTAGAACTAGCCATTCTCAGTCTAAGCGGCGCTCCCCAGGCCGGAAAAGAGCTCCCGTATCCTCTACCATGGTTTTAAGTAGTGATGCAGCAATATATTTTAATAGAAATTCCCTGCTGCAACAGCAGGAACCTGAGCCCACTGATGTTGAAATTAGTTAACGGAGAAAAACTTTACAGTTTTTTGAGGGGTCTGCCTTAGATTTGAACAGCTAAGAAGGTGAATACTGAAATACTAAAGTGTCAAGAAACTCATCCTCCAAATCAAATTTCCGAGAATGTGGTTTTGCGTTATAATATCTTAAGGTCATTCCTTCTTGTATGGCGCCTACGAGAAAAGAACTCAGTGAGTTCACTCTTCTTCCAACACAGCCGACAACAGACATTGACACGATGCACTTGAGAAGCTCAAGCCACTGAATGCATGTCCCCAACAACAGGGACTCTTCATGGCAAGAAACACCATACTAATGCAGTTGCACTAAGCACATTTAATAAATTTAATTAGTGAGTTTTTGCTTATTTATTTTGTTTTGTTTCAGACGGGGTTTCATGTTGTCCAGGCTGGCCTCAAAGTTGCTATGTAGCCAAAGGTGGTTTGGAACCCCTGATCCTCCTGCCTCTGTGTCCCGCATGCTGGGATGACAACTATGTACCACCACACCAAAGAAGCACAGCATTTCAAATACCATTTTGCATTCTTTCCAGGTTGTTAAAATTCACTTTATGTCCTGGAGCTCTTTAAGCACACCATGTCCCAGAGTTGAGACTAGGCAGTAATGATACTGTACCAAGCAGGCGGACGGTGAGACAAGAGAAGAGCAAGGAGGAGCCCAAGCAGGAAGCAAGCAAGGCCCTGTCATGATATACAAGCAAACCATGGTCTGTGCTTATCCCCTGAAGGTGCCTCACACAGTGCCAGGCACATAAGAGGGGTGGAATTAACATTTGGTACTTGATGGAATAGTCGAATAATAAAAGGCTTTTGAATAGCAAAGAACTCCACAGCTAAAACAATTAAAATAAAGGAGAAGGGGTAAATTAGCTGTGAGAAGTGTCAGATGGCAGATCGGGCTCCGGAGTCCTGGAGTCTCTAAGTCTGTGGAAGCATTTCATTCCACAGGAACTCAGTCAGCAATCCAGGGCCTGGGGCCTACGGGAAGAGACGAGGCAGCACAGACATTATCTTCTCTGGAACTCTGAGCAGGCCAATTTAATTAAGGAACTCGTGTTAGATCTACACACGCTGTTCTCTTCTCTCCTCGAGAGTGAAGACTGTTGGAGTCATCCAACCTTTCAACACTGTAGCTGGAGGTTGTCATCCGAAAATGTACCCAGCTGTGTGTATGGCCATGGTGGTGCCTGGTGGTGCATGGTGGCTGCTTGATGGTCAGGGAAGGGCTGGTCCATGTCCATTACCCAGAGTCGGGGTTTCATTGGGAGCCCTTTTCTCACCATGGTGACCAAATACAAACAGGATTTTCTTCATCATAATGGATGCTTACAACGTATACTTCTCAAATCCCCCCCCCCTTTTAAATACCTTTTAAGCATTTGAGGATTTTATTTGTAAATACAATGTATTTTTATCATGTCCACCCTCTGTTCCTCCTTTTATCTCCTGGCAAGGACTCCCATGTTTCCTCTTGACAAGTTCATGCCTTCTTTTTAAAAACAAATAACTCAATGAGTCCTATTAGTGATGCCCAAACACATGTGGGCATGACTCGTCCACAGGAGCATGATATGGAACCACATCCCTAAAGAGAACTGACTGTCCATCTCCCAGCCATCATCAGGTGTCAAGAACTCCTCAGCTAGGCGTGGGGCCCCATGAGTCCTCCCATGCTCCATGCTGGAACGGTGAGTGGACTGTCCTTTGCTGGCAATCACAGGTACTGAGAATTCGTGGTGTGATGTCCTGTCACACTGAGTAAACACTGTCCTCCCCAACCTCTGGCTCTCACCATCAATTGTCCCTTCTCTCTCTATTTCCTGAACCGTGGATGAAGAGGCTGTGACACAGATGTTCTGTTTTTGGCTGCACACACTTGTTCTTTGCAGTTTGGCCAGTTACGATCTGTCTTACTCTCAATGCTGACCATCTCAACACTCATTTTAGGGGTTTAATATCTTCTTTATAGATTATATTCACCTCTTAAGTATTTTCTCTAACTCTAGTTTCTTTCAAGTTATTCTGCATAATATTACTAGGTTGATTTCTCTCAACCACAGCTGAATTTCTACCATTGCCCACACTCAAAACAATCTCTAATAGTTCCTTGATGGTCATGAACTATCAAACCACCACCCTGGGCCATAAGTTCAAGAAGACTCATCTGTCATTTGGTAGAACTGGGATTTCCTGCCTTGTCTATATATCGACGGTTGTGCAGTTTGCTGTTCCGGATACAACCACTCTGTCTCTCTCATCTTTTCCTCTCCTGAAAAAAATATTTTTCCTACTGTTTCTGCCATGTGTGAACTGCTCATCTCAGATGCCCTTCCCCTTGGACTTCAAGGGAAAGAGAAGACGATCTGCCTCTTCTGACTCTAAGAACTCTCTCCCACCTACAGCTTTATTACCTGCCATTCCCAGACCCTATAGAGAACTGCGTGAGCAACAAAAGAACAAACACCATGCCCCTTAGTTCAATAACTTTCAGTATCTACAAAGTTTTCCCATTGACTTTAGGAAATCAATATTTACTTTTAACTATATAAGAAAATAGTGGTTAAAAACCTTTCAGATGCAAATCTATAGAAAGAAATTCCCTTATGAAGAGACCCGGTATCTGCCTGGATGGAAGCTCAAGTCACTCAGGATTTGGCATGAGGTCCTAGCATCACACAGAGCAGAGAGAGGAGGGTGTCCCGGTGGCATGACGCCAGTAGCAACTTAGCTTCCAGGTGATGTCACAACATCCATAGCCAGGGCAAGATGATGAGCCAACCACCTCTTGGACCAGTTCCATGGTCTTCCCCACTGGGCCACAAGCTCCAGCGCCCTCAGCTGTTCAGATCCCTTTCAGTACGTCCACACCTGGCAGAAACCCCTGCTTGTCCCCCATGGTCACTGAAGCACAGGGCTTGCAGAGTTCTTTGAGGGACCCTTGATGCCACACCACAATTCTCCCAGCCAAGTCTGCATCCTCATTTTCTCTCATCTGTAAAAGTTAACAGCCCTCCTTGCTACCTTCATTAATTTTTAGACAAACATGCTTTAGACTCAGATTGCATGTTGGTCTCTATAAACAAATGATCATTTACTGCTCCTAAACAAATCAATCTAAATCAGAGCATCCTGTCAGGATGACAGTCACATAGCACAATTTCAAAGCAAAATTTCCTTTAATAAATGCTCCAAGTATTGGTCCACTGTTTAAAAAAAAAAAAAATAACTAACTAACTAGAGAGAGAGGGTCTCTCCATTTAGCCCTGGCTGTCCCGGAAGTGGTTCTGTAGACCCAGCTGACCTCAAACCCAGCTGCCTCTGCCTCCTGAGTTCTGGGATTAAAGGTGTGCGCCACTGTTCCCTAAGTCCAACAAATATATTTTCACACCTCTGCAATGCCTCTAACTCATAAATGGGTGACTGAGTAATCATGCTTCAACACAAACATGATGCAAAGCCCAGAACTCAGGAGACCATGGGAGGAGGAATGTTAGTTTGGGGCCAGACCTGGCTACAGAGTAAGCTCTTAGCCACAAAACAAGAAACAGGAAAAAAGGGTTCATCGTGGCTTAACAAGACTACATTGTCTGTGCACAATTAATCCAGATACAGGGATAAGACCTGATGATTAAGAGCCTGGAGGAACACTGCCTTGTACTGTGGTAGGATTTTGGAAAAGTGATTTATTCCTCCTCGTGCCTCAGGATTTTTTTTTATCTTAAAAAATGGGACTAATAAAAGACTGAAGTCATACTTTGCCCTTAGTTTAAAAAAGTCTGCTTTTATTATATTCTGAATTTGGGTGTTCTGAGCAAAACTACAGCAGTTTGTAACTATTACACATTCTCTATTATAGTCAGATAAAATTCTTGTGTCTATGAAATGGCTCAGCACGTCAAAGTGTCTTCCATCCCTGACACACTGAGTTCAATTCCTAGCATTTATAGTGGAAGGAGACAACCGATCACATGCACACACAAAGACACCACACACACACACATGCAAAGACCACACAAAGACACTGTGACACACACATGCAAACACACACACAAAGACCCAGACATGAACATGCAGACACCACACACACATTCAGACACACAAAGATACCACAAACACACACGCACACATGCACACATATATGCACACACACAAATAATAATAATAACAATAATAACAATATATAATAAAATACTCTCCTCTAGGATTTGGTCCTACCTCCCTCCTCTGTGGCAGGTGAGTGTAGGAAGCCGGTTCCTGCATTATAATGCTGCCTGAAGACACCAAGGTGTGAATTACTTCACAGGCGCTGGGTAATCTCCATTCCTTTGATCTCTGCCTATCCCGTGGCTCATTTTAGCCTGAGGAGCTAAAGCCATTCATAGGGTAATACGTCCCAGGCGGCTGGTCAGCCTTTTATATAGGGATGGTTTTCTTGGTTCAATGTCTCTGCTCAGTCTAATGCATTAAAGCTTGTCTGCAGAAGGATCCGAGTGTCCTGCGTGTGTTTCTTGCTGGCGAGGAATACAGAGCGGGCGCGGGACAGGTGAGGCCATGTTTCTTTTGGCTGATGAGATTGTCACGTGATTTAAGAGCATGAGTCCTAAATGAGGAGTTGGGACTCTCTCCATATGTCCCCTTCCCTCCATCAGGGTAAGCAGGGGTTTTGACATGATAGACACTATCGGTCAGAAGTGCTTGTAGCTAATAAGGAGACAGTTGTGCTAAGTGAGTGAGATGAAAGCCTTTGCTGTTCTGAGCCATCGTACTCAGGAAAGCAGGTCTATAGCTTTTATTGGGTAATGTTTACTACAGAAGTGGTGACGCACTCAGAGATACTGAGTGGGACAGTACCAATGAGGAATCGTTTGGAGAACACCGAGCAGCTCAGTCATAGCTGTTAACTCTGCTTTACCCCGGTCATTTCCTTGGAATCTCCCTGAAATTTCCACCATATGATTCACCAGGAACTTTAAATAAGGCGCAAACTCTGGCGTGAGTACAATCACCAAGAGAACACGCCTGCCCCAATAACTTTCCAGGAAGAATCAGGGCACCCTAAGAGTTACATTGGGAGATAAATTTGGAAGGTCTTTTGATACACAACTCAAGGAGGAGTTCTGTGTGTAGCGGAAAACATTCAGGCTGCCTAATTGTGATATTTGGAAATAGATCTGATAGCCAGCATTTATCTTTACATTGCACTAAAACAGAACCGTGTGGACTCCTGTAAATGCTGCCGCTAAGCCCCGTCAAGGTCACTAGGTGAGTTCCTGAAAAATCATGTCTGTACCAGGCCTTAGCTCCTGCTCCTGCTGCTGCTGCTTTGAAAGACAAAAGGGGCTGTGGAGGTGGCTTGGTGGCTGATAAGCTTGTCCTGGATGAGGAGGAGGAGTGCAGACCGTTTTAAACACAGAGCACCCACACACACGTGCACACACACACACACACACCTCAGCACACGTGCACACACACACACACACACACACACACACACACACACAAACCTCAGCACATGTGCACACACACACACACACCTCAGCACATGAGCACATACACACACACACACACACACACACACACACAAACCTCAGCACATGTGCACACACACACACACACAAACCTCAGCACACGTGTGCACACACACACACACACACAAACCTCAGCACATGGACACACACACACACACAAACCTCAGCACATGGACACACACACACACAAACCTCAGCACACGTGCACACACACACACACACACACACACACACACACACAAACAAACAAACATCAGCATATGGTGCGCACATACAAACCTGTCACAGGGCACATGCACATTAACCTAGCACACACGTGTGCACACTTGAACACCAACACTACCATTACTTCCATCTCACTATCAACTGTAGTGGGGACTTCTAAGCTGGACCCACAAAATCCCTGGCTGTACCTGACAGTTACAGCAATCAGTCACTCCTGATTTTACAAGTTAAGAAGGCCAAGCCTACATGTTTCCTACAAGTCTATTAGAAATGTTATTTCCACTGATGCCCTGAGTCCAGCAGTGTCTAGATTTCAAAGCTTTCATTTCAACTCACAGTCTTCTGAGAAGTCAGCATTGGACTTGTGCCCAAGTCAGGGAAATCACCTTAGTGTTTTTCTTCAATGAGTCTAGGACTCTTGTCCTTCAATGACTTCCAATCCTAATATGTAATGGGAAGATTTTTTTCCAATTTCTTTCTTCCTTTTTTTAAATACTGAAACCACTTTCCCCATAGTCAGTTTTCTTTGGAAAACACACTGAGCTCATGTGTTCTGTATCCTTTGGGCCCTGAATTAGGGCATTTGGCTGCAATGAGATTCACTTCCAGAAGCTTTGGATACAAAGAAGAAAACATCATCAGTTTCCGTCACTGGCCACCACACTGCTTTATTGTAACCATTGGAGCACCTGGTACCCTGCTGGCAATGCAAGGGCAGGGGCTCTGCATACGAGCTTTGTACCACAGAAGTCAGAATAGTGTTCCATACACCTAGTCGGCAAATGTTTGCCAACCCAAACGAAGCCTCAGTGAGATGTGATCTGACTCTCAGGTGAATGTTGCTAACCCATCGGATATTGGAAGCAAAGTGAGCTTCAGCCAAGAGGGTGAGACTTAGCAAAAGAAACCAGACCTGACAGGCATTCCCATCATAAGCACTGGTTTAGAAAGAGAAGAGCCAGCTGTCACAACGTGCCGACAACACCCATTTAACTCTGCTACTGCAGGTCCAAGTCTGCTTTATCCCATGATCACCAGAGAATGAGAGAACATGGCTGACAAGAACTGGACAGAGGGCTGGGATGTGATTCAATGGCTAAAGCACTTGCCATGAAATCCTACTGCCCTGAGTTTGGATCCAGAACCCATATAAAGTGTGGTGTGTACAGTGGTGATGTCAAAAGACCTGTCTCAAACAAGGGAGACGGCGGGGACTGACACACAAGGTTGGCCGCTGGCCTCCATATATGCAGCAGCCATTGGTTTGGTATATGGCATGTATACACCAGGTTGCACACACACACACACACACACACACACACACACACACACACACACACACACACACACACACACACACACACACCATGTAAGCACAATTTTTACAAGCTTTTCTGGTTTTTCCACAATACAAAATTGTTTAAAGGGCATTCACTAAATTAATGGCTGCTAAAACACTGTTTTTCATGTGTCAGAGGCCTTATTTCAACTCCAGCTGAATATCAGAATACTCTCTGACACTCACCTTCAATCCCAGCGATAGCCATTTTTTTCACATTTAAAAAGCAACCAGTTCCGTGTTGGTATAGTGGATGCCTATAGTATCAAGTGATCAGGAGACAGTGCCCTGAGCCCACACGATGAACAATATGACGAGACTGTCTCAGGCAAACACACAAAATGTAAAAAGTAAAAAGAAAAGAAGCCTTAGATTTCTTTGTGTTGGTCAGGAACCATCTCCATCTGATACAGTGTCTGTGTGTCCTGCTGGGAACCTGTATTGAATGAACGTGTGTGTGTCACATTCCAAGTTGCTCAGCTTGGTGGGTACTTATTGTTTGCGGCATTCTGTCTTCTCGTGGGTGGAGTTGAGACAGTCTTGCCATGTAGACTGGTTGGCCTCCAACTTGCCATCACCCTCCTCCATCAGTCTCCTGAGCGCTTAGATTAAAGGTCTGAGGAATGACTCCCAGCTGTAGAAGGAGGTTTTAATTAAAGGAAAACACTCCATCAAGCCATCGAACTAGCTTCAGGTTTGGTGGTCTGAATCCCGTGTTGTGGCCTAGCTTCATGTCAAAAGGAGGAGTAGAATAGCAAAGGGGAAGAACAAAGAGGTCTTTACACAGACAATTACCCCCCTCCCCTGCATCTCCAAACCAATTTACTCACAGGACACACAGGAGCATCTAATGAGCCATGCCCTAAGGAGACAACTGTGAAAGCCACTGGGGCCTCAAGGAGTTTACCCTCCAAACCTACCACATGCATAGCAGATTATTGTAGGGGAACCTGTAGCCACGCCTGCGAGGGCGTGGTCAGGGTGACGTAGAGTATGAGTGTCAGTTGGCTGGGTTTCGCTTTCAGTTTCCCTTTGCTGCCACACCTGCTGGCTAGGTCGTTCTTTTCCCTAGGTCAGGCTTTTCCCTATTAAATACCCTTATATTTCTACTTGGCTCCGTATTGGTAATTTCCTACTTTATATTATGTTTTTTCTTTTTAAAAAAAATTTCTATTGGTTTTAGTTATGTGCATGTGTCTGTATGGGTACAAACATTTGAATACAGGCGATTTCAGAGGCCACACGCTTCAGAGCCCCTGAAGCTGGAGTTGCAAGCAGGTGCTGGGCACTGAACTCAGGTCCTGTGTATGAGCTGTGCTCACTCCTAACGGCTGAGTCATCCTGACAGCTCCTAGCCCAGCTTCTTAAACTGCACACCACAAACTCCATGTGGGATTTTGTAACTAGGTGCAGATGTAGATTACAAAAAGCCTGGCAAGAGTAAAGCATCTCTTAGTGAACAACCAAAACTTAATTCAAATCCAAATGCCAAACCCGGCCATCTCTGGCCATGCTCGTCCATCTTGTGTCCTGCAACTTCCCTGCATCCTGGCTTCTGAACAGACAGCAGGCATGTGTTGCACTGTGTGTGTGCATGTGTGTGCGTGTGTGTGCATATGTGTGTGTGTGTGTGTGTGTGTGTGTGTGTGTGTGTGTTGTGTTGCAATGACACCCAACACCAAATAAATTTGCCTAAAGCCCCTCCGTTCAGTTTAGAGATGAACTGCAGTGTATTACTGTCCACTTACAGAATCACAGTGACTTAAGTACAAAGAAAAATACTTCATATTGTCCCATTATCATTCCCAATGAATGAGTAGATAATTATACTACGCTGTGACCAGGTGTTTGATTTTAAAAAATTGTTGTTCCAGTTGTGATTTTGAGTCTTGGTAAGAAAATTATTCTGTAACTTTTGTCTTGGGATTAGGACAGAGCTTCAACAGTTTCTGAAATGGTCCTGAAGATATTTCTGCCAAGCCTACTAATATTTATATTCAGTGTTCTCAGCTCTGATGATCGTGAAATTAAAATGTCAGTTGAGTCGAGAAACTTCGAAGATGTCCTTTGTCCTGCAGTATTAAATATGTAGCCGAGACATAATTCCCTATGTAAAATAAACAAGCACATTCATCTCATTATGCAAATTCGTTGTCTTCAATAAACAATAAAATTTCATGTATACTAAGCCCTTGCTGTGTCCAAATGGTTCCCCCAAACTTCAAGTTAGCCCCCAGCCCTGTTGAGAGGTGAAGCATTTAGACCCTAAGCGATCTGCTCTGATGTTTGATGTCCTTATGACAGGCTTGATGGGGGGAGTTTGGGCCTCTCCCCTTTCCCCAGATGAAGACACAGCACCCATTCTTCCTGTGTCCCTGAACCTGTACTCCCAGCCTCTGGGAATGTGAGAACTAAATGTGGACAGTTCTTTACAAATCACCCAGTCTATGGTGTTTTATTATAGCAGCACTAAGAGGTGAAGAAGACTATGAAGGAAGACTTACTGATACAGAATAGTGTGTTGTGGAGAGAATTTGTGCGTCTCCACTGGTTAGTGGTGGGGATGAGGAGAGGAGAGAGAATGCTTCAGGGATGACTCTTGATTATTATGCCAAGCAGCCAAGACAGGTTTTCATATGAAATCCTATACCTTGTTTCTTAAAATGCAAATCCCAGACAGCACCCTCAGAGAATATAATTCAGTGGATGGAATGGAGCCCCACGGATCTGTCTTTCTAATGAGCGCATCAGGAAACCTCACACTGGCAGACAAGGCAGGACTGCCCTGAGGGCAGTTATACACTGCAGAAAATCAACAGCTTGGGTTCAGTCCCCTCAGCTCTGCTCTGCTGTCCTCACCTAGCCTCCTACTCTGAGAATATAATCCACAAACTCACACACATGACAGCAACAGATGCAACAATGAGGTCTCAGTGGTGCGGAGGTTCCTATTCACCAGTACTGCAGAGCTGGTGAGAACAGAACATACTCTGAGAATTCTATTGGGGTGAAAATCCAAACTTTCTTCATATCGAATTGAAAAAAAAATCCATGAAGTCAAAAAAAGTCAATCCTACAACCTTCAGTAAACAATTCAATAAAAAGCATGCAATTAAATACATTAGCTTCTGTCCCTTGGCATCCTACTGAAGAAAATGCAAAGAAATACTACAAACAGTCAGTAAAACTATTAACAAGTCTGGCCACTTCTTTAAAACCCCCACGGCTTTTCCCTTCAGGCTGTATTGTTTTCTGTCCAGAGTGAGGATCTATGCTTCCAGCTGCAGAGTCTCAGCAGCTTACTGCACGGTTCTGGGGTTCACTGCGTTATATAAAAGTTTAGAACTTTTCAGAATTGTTTCAGAATGTCAAGGTTTTATTAACTCCTTATTTAGTAGACTCTTAATGTGACCCTCACAAGTATCCTGTAGAGTTTCAGCATTTACTAGTCTAGTGGGGGGAGTATTTTTTTATTGGAGCCTGAAATACATCCCTTGTCTTTTTATCGCTCTGATAGTTCTTTGTGTTGCAGGTAAAGCCATTATTAATTCATGTCCAGTGAGAAATATACAAGATTTTTTGATGACATAGCAAATCTAAGCAATAAAAGCCACTGTCTGAAGAGAGGAGGAACAGGTCAGCCATTTAGATGGAAACCTGTACCTCAAGCACAGGTCGGAAAGCATGGCTTGTCTGTGTTTCAGGTTCATTCCTCTGTGTGCAGATGGAATTATTTCACAATGCAGGATTTTTAGAACATTTTTCATATTATTTTATTCTTGCCTGTGTGTAGACAGTTCCCACTTGAGCTACATGAATGTCAGGCCAGTTCACGTCAATAATGAAAACAGAGTCCCTCTTGACTCCTCCTCCTCCACTTTCTGAGCAGTTGGGATTAAATCAAGGTTAAGTTTTCTCATCAACTCAATTGCTCTAACCTCTTTATGAAATTAGCTCCCTGCGCTGTTTGTTGGGGGTCCCCAAGATAAGTCTTTGTTAAGTAATGTCTTCCTTCACAAAGCAGTTTTGATTCAAACCGAATTGAAAGAGTAGTCTTCACAGTCAACCCGGTTTCCTTATCCCACAAAGAAACTGTCTCATCTAGCCCCTTAAATGTCTTCTGCAACTCGGTGACACAGTGTGAGCAGGACAAAGATTGTTCTGCCTAGACTCTGCTGCAAGATGACACATGCTGCAAACTCGCAGGTGTTTATGAACAAAGCAACTCACTCCTTAAGCTCTTAGGTGTTTGAAATCAGGATCCGGGTAGAGCTCATTTAGCTGGCCTCTTATGCCATGGAGCCCTGGCTTCAATCCCCAGTACCACATGAACCGGTCATGGAGATACCATGCTATCTATAATCTCAGCTCCCAGGAGGTGTGAGAAAGAGTGTTCAGAAGTTCAAGGTCATTCTCAACTGTTTTCTGTTGCTGTTATAAACAACAGACCTAAAACAAATAGGGGAGGGAACATGAACCTGGAGGCAGGAACTGCAGGAGACCATGGTGGGTGGGGTGCTGTTGACTGCATTGCTCCTCGTGGCTTTCTTATCAAACCCAGTCCACCTGCTTAGGGATGGCACTGCCCACAGTGGGCTAGGACCTACTCCAACAATTAACAATCAAGAAAATCCTTTATGTCATGCCCATGAGACAACTGGATAGAAGCCATTCCTCAATTGAGATTCCCTCTTCCAAAGTATGTCTGATTTGTATCAAGTTAACAAAAATCAACCAGCACAAAAATTGTTCCATAGTTGTAAAACAATTTCAGGGTTACCCTGTCCTGAAATAAAATTTAAAATCTTATTCATTCCACATTCAGAGGTCCATAGTGTTATCATTTTGTACAATCACCAATTGACTCCTGTAGGACTCACACCAGAAAATGGCCACGGTGAGCCACATAGGAAGTTCATTGTTGCCTGAGAACACGGTTCTGTGTGTCTACACACCCAACTCCACTTTGCAACATTGTCTTGAGGAACTCATTAGACTCTTCACACTGAAGCCCTAAATAGTGTGCAGCTTCCAGAGAGTTCCCTTTAACTTTCAAAACATGGAAGTCCATTCCAAAAGAAAAGCACAGCTAGGGAGTCATTCCATGAACTTTACCATAGTCACAAGCTACACGGAAAGCCAGATCTTAGTGTGGACTAAAACCCACAGCTGGGGCAGTTTCGGGTCAGCACACCTACATCCTTAGCTCTCTGACATCCACCAAACTTTGCTCCCTCTGCAGCACCCCCACCCCAGCCTGTGGAAATACACTTCAACTCTCCTTCTTCTTTCAGCCTTGTCTCTCCCCTGCACCACTCTTCCCCCAAAGCTAAGGACCCATCCTTACCATCAAAAGTCATCTTTCTCTGGCCCCAATTCCCCTGTTATATAATTATTCCATCTTACCTCACAAATGAGAGGCAAATACTCAATAAATATTTATGGATTAAATGGGCGGGAAAAGTCTATTTCCCAATCAATCACTCTGCCTCAGAAGCCCTCGTCACTCCACTGCGGCTTTAGCTGGCTGCCAGCTCTTCTTCCTATTAAAACTGGTCCCCAGAGGTGGCCAATAATTTTCTAATTTAAAAACTCTACGAGCTCTCCTTACCCTTCACTCTGGTTGACCTCCACACAGCATTTGGCATTGCTAGCCAACCCTCATTATTAATGCTCTCTTTCTTGAGTTTTCTCATTCTGTTCCAAGTCACACATCAACAGTTCTCCCCAAAGTCACGATGGCACAATTTACTCACACACCCCCTCCACCCCACCCCATCCCAGCAGGAGACCTCATCACTGCTGTAACTTTAGCCAGCTTCTTGACAATTTATAGCTCGAGTGCTCATCTTTCTCTCATCTTTCTAAATTCCCCCTTTCACCTGCTCTCATGGATCCTGTGCTGGCACCTCAGGCTCCGAAACAGAATGCAAACTCTCAGCCCACAACCCCATTCTCAGCCTGTCTTTCTTCTGTGTTCCTATGGTAACAAATAGCAGCTTTGGACTCCCAGTCACAGCTAGAAGTTTTAGAGTGACTTTAAAGTTTATTAACAAGACTTGTGCAGCCCAGTCTAGGCTTGAACTAGCTGAGTTCCGATCCCCCTGTCTCACCCCCGCCACCCACCCCCAACCCCCACCCCCGCCCCCGCCAGGTGCTGGTAGCATGAACCACCATGCCTTGTTGCATGTGGTGCTGGGGATGGAATCCAGGTCTTTGTGCATGTTAGGCAAACCCTCCTCCATCTCAGCAACATGGCCAGCTTTCCAGAGACCTTTCAAAGAGACCCCTATGTCCCCTACCTGCTACTCCTGCTGAGCTTAAAGCCCCATTGGTGACTTTCTAACTTGTCTCTTGATTCTGCCCCATCCTATCCATTTCTCTTGTCACTGCCATCATTTAAATTTTTACAGTCTCTCAATGAGATAATTACAAAGTCTATGAGCTGATTTTTCAGCCGCAAACCCATTTTTCCCATAACAACAGAAGTTCTCTGAGAGTGTAAATGCCTCATTTGTCTCTGTGTCCCCAGCAGACGTACTGAGTATGGCTAGAAAGTAACCAATCTTCCTAAGGCACAAACCGTGCCTATTATTAACTCCCTGTTCCACATTCAATGACACCCACTATCCTCTCATCAGATCCCATCCTCCTGCCCCTCTAACCACACCAGAAGTCATTCCTTCCACTTTTGCTCCTGTCTATGGTTCAGAATATCAGGGGGTTTTACCCATTCTTATTGAACCCCCCTCCCCAGTTCTGGTTCTCTAGAAGTGCTGGATATTTAATCCAGGGTCTTGCAAATGACCAGTGAGGGCTCTACCACTGAGCCACACCACCAGCATGGCCTGTATGCTCATTAATTCCTGAAGTTGTACATTTAAACGATTGATTACATTGTACTTCCACATAATTTATTAAGAAATGTAAATAGAAAACAGAAGAGAGGGTGAAGGAGCAGAAAACTGACCTCTAGTTTTATCAATTGGGGAGATAAAAGCAGACTTTAGGTCTCTCCCTCGACAGTGCTCTGGGTTCCTTCCCCAGAGGCCTTTTAAACAGACAAATTGAAGTCTATCACCCATCTAAACAGGCTAAGAATGAAGACCAGAATCAGAATCTGGACTAGATGGAAAATCAAGACAACCCCCGGGGTGCTGCAATCAAAGGTAGACACCCTGGCCTGTGTACTCACACCCTCAGCCTGATAATTCAACTGCAGTGGTCAAAGCCCATTCACCAGTTCTGCACCCCAACTTAAGACATTGACAGGACAAACACTTAAACCTATAATGATGGCATTCGATCCATATCAATGTTTATCAAGCATCCCCATATTTGTGAGAACTGTGGGATTTCACCAAGGGCAGCTTTGTTTGCTAGGAGTGAGCTGCTAGGGTTTAACGTGTGGAGAGTCTGTGGAGGCTACATCTCCAAGAAGCAAGCTAACAAGAACAGCGTTACCCCAACACCAGGTACTACTGAGGGCCGGGCAGGCGTATCTGCTTTGTGACTCTCTCAGCCTTGAAGCATCAGGAGCGTCTTTCCAGGGAAGACACAGTGTCACCTGATGTGTGTGAGCACAATGGGCTTTCCGTGACACCGTTTTCTTATGTCGCTACTGTATTTACTCGTTGGGATTTTGCACCTTATGTGTGGCAGTGATTCTAAGCAAGTTTGGCTCTCAGAGTGGGCCACACTGAACATCTCCTCAGCCGTCTTCTTATACATTCTAAAGTGAAAAATGAATCTTGAAAAAAATGAGGCAGTTCACATCTCAGCTGCTCGCCGGGTTGTGATGAGGAACCCAGAATGCTAATGCTGTCATTTACGAGGTAGAGAGGAGTTGTGCTAAGAGTCTGAGAAGAGGAAACTGATCACCGGATTCAGTGGTCTGGAAGCTGATGGTGCCCCTGACAAGTGTAATTTTATGAATGAAATGACAGGGAAGAAAGCCCGACTGGAGTGGCTTTGAGACAAAATGATGCCTTCCACAGAATAGTCTGTTCAGGCAAATTTTCTGAAAGAGCCCTCCACCAAATAGATCATGAATAAAGCACCATTTTTCAGACCTTTGAGGCTTGCAAGGACTAAAAAGGGTCTCCACTACAGCTTTCAAAAACTAAAGAGTGAGCCCTGTGTAGTTTGGATAGAAAGAGGGAGTGGATTATGTCAAAGGCCAACAAATTAGGGTTCTCTTATAGCTAAAACTAAGCTCCGGCTAATCACAAGGATGGGAGTTGAACTTAAGACCTTTGCATTAATCCAAATAAGCCACAGAGTACCTAGTTTGGTTTCTGGTTGATAGATCCTAGGCTATCAGAACTGAAGGTAAATGCTAATTCATTATGACAAAATGAATAGACCCACAGCAACCCCACAGACGAACATCAGATAAATATGACCCTGTACTTTAAAAAAAGAAAAGAAAAGAAAACTAATCCCATCATGAGTCAGGACCAAACAACAAACTGCAGACTTAGAACTGTTCAAAGAGCTCAAATACTGAAGTTAACAGCTGAAAATAAAATAAAAGCCTAACAATGGGGGAAAAGAAAGCGACCATACTCAAACTCATAAAGCAAGTAACCAGTGCACTACTGTTTGAATGTGTTTTCCAAATGACAGGAGCTAGAACCTTGACCTGCCTCACACAGCAGTGTTGCGGGTCGAGCTTCAGAAGAGGGCTTTGGGCAATGGTGCACAGCTGCCAGGGAGGGAAGGGGATGGTATTCTGAGAGCGGGTTCTAGGGAAGAGACAAGTTCAGATTCCCCTTCCCCTCCAACCTCTCCGATCTTCTACCCTAGAGAACACCAGAAGGCCCTTGAGCTACCCCATCTTTGTGGGCTAACATATTAGCAAAGCTGAAGACAGACTCCAGGACTGGAAGATCATTATAAATGGATTTTCCAGACGCAACACAGAAAAACAAAATTCACCTGAATTCTTTCACAAACATTACAAGGCCCAGAGGGACGAAGAAAGTAGAGTTGAAGATCCTTCTTTTTATCTAGAAGCTACTATATGTCAGAAACAACACAAAATAGTATTGTCTTGGTAGAATTTTCATCATAATGATGGGGACAAATAAGTTAGTAACTATGTTACAGACGAGCAAAGGATAAAACACAACAGATGGCTGAACTAATGGGAAAGTGAGATTTTGAACATTGTGGTGGGTCTGAGAGGGTCAAATGGTATCTGGACAGAAGCCTGGAGGAAGTTAGACAGACTGCAGAGTGGGTGGCTGGGAAAGGAAACAAAGCTAGTTAAGAGGCCATGGGGCAGCTCAAGATGACTGCTCAGGACCAGCGTGGTTGCTTGGGGAGTGCCGGGGGGAACAAGGCTACAGGGAAGGCAGAGCTGGGGAAGGCAATCTGTGTGGTCCCACCCTGTGACCAGAAGGACTTGAGCTTTCACTCTGGAGAAACGCAAAACTCCAAAAGCATGCTAGACAGAGCCAGTCCATGGCCTGACTTACAAGTCTGAAGGATGACCTGAAAACCAACCGTTTGTAAGAAGGAGGGAAGACATGAGTTAGAGTAGACTCTAGATTGTGGTGAGTGCCGTGCTTGGTGCACGTCATAATGACGACTACCATCAGAGTGGTCGTGTCTATAATAGACAAAGGGTCTGCTGGAGCTTGGATGTGGCTTGCAAAGGAGCTTTCAGACGGCCCTGTGAGGGAGGGTGCAACAGACTACTCCTCTGCAGAGGTAATCCAGGAGCCTGAACATGTTCTTTGAAATGTGAGTTGCTCACTCTCATGGAAATGTCAGAATAGACCCAGGAGGTTGGATAATTTACTGAAAGTGTTTTTGGGAAGCTATTCCTGTCAGATGAGGCAGCAGAATTGAGTTTATATTCTAATCAGAGACTAAGTTAAGGCATTTACTGGTCAGCTCAGGGCACTTCCCAGAGGCCTTTAACTGTTCTTATGATAAATGCAAGTTCATTATCAAATTAGACAGTGCTGTAATCTATCGGAAAAGATTCTGATGAATGAGATAATTGCATCTAAATGTGCATTACTGTAGACTCCCTGTTTCCAAATCCTTCCATGTTATTTTAAACATTGGGAAATCTATTTAGGAAGTGGTTATATAATGGCTTAGCACAGTGGTTCATATCTGGAATTCCAGTACTTCAAGGGGGAGGCGGCAGAATCATGAATTCAAGAATGGGCCTGGCTAAAAACAATAGCTTGAATGAGAGACGGGGGAGGTTCAAATGGAGGTGTCTTGGCCTGTGTTTGCCCTTTAGCACCCCTGTAAGCCATCATTGTCAACTTGACAATTTTATTCAGAATGGAAGCCACACTTGGTACTCAGAATCCAACACCTTTTCTTTAGAAAATCAGGACAGACACTTGCATTCAGGTTACAAAACCTCTTTTACTTTAGTGCCTCTAAGACTGACAAACTGTTTCTTGCGTTATTTATCTATGTATGAATTGTTACCAAAGTGTTAGAAGCTAGAACTTAGGTAATATAAGTGGTCATTGTTATAAAAATCATCCTTACATTGCATAATATATGTTAAACTCTCTTGGAATTTTGTGAAAATTTCTCAAAGTTGAGAAAAACAATCAATGAAGTATTTCAGTGTTTTGATTTTTGCAATGATATTACTTTTTAAAAAGTGCCTTTTTTGAAAAGCCAATTTCTTTTTAAATGTTTTGCTATTTGTGTGTATGTGTATGTATGTGTTTGCGCGCGCGCACACACACACGCATACACACACATTCCAAAGCGTGCATGTAGAGGTCAGAGGGGCAGAAGAAACTCTTTGGAGTCACTTCTCCCCTTCCACCTTTTCACGGGTTCTGGGGACCATATAGGGTCAAATGCCCTGTCCTACAGTGTCCCCCACCCTGCTCCTTTGTCACTGTTATGAACTGTGCTTTCATGGTTATGTCAGCTGGGATGATGCTCGGTGTTGCCACCTTGCCTTGCTAACACCTTCACATACCTGTTTTGTTCATTTCCCTAGTGCCTGGTCTCCTGGCTTTATACCTGATGCTGGCTTGGCTAATAGAAGAGGACCAAAGCTTCTGTTGGGGTAACATTGGCTTCCTTGTGTCATCCCTCTAGCAAGCTCCCCCAAGAGTCTAAGTCACGAATAACCAGAGTGGCCCACTCCCCCTTTGGGCCCTACTTCACTGAGATGTTGGCCATGGATTTGGGGCTCTAAGAATATTCCTTGCTTCTGTGGTCTTTTCAGATCTGCATCATTCGTGTAGAAACATATTTACCCAATGACTAAGATCTACTTTAGGTCTGGGCATTCTCTCCCAGTAACCTAAATTTCACTATATCTGGCTGACATTTTTCCTTATTTTGTCTCATTCCCATTTTCACCTGAATATAAAAGCTTCTTGGACCTTTTATTCATTTGAGATTTGGGAGCTGTTTCCCCGTTTTATTATTTTTACAAGTCTATGGGAGGAAGGTAGCATTAAAATGACTTCATTATGTCATAGCTAACCAGAAGCCCTGCAGCCAGGGTAAATTCTCATGTGCCAGATGGATGCATCTGCTTATTCTTCAGCTTCACGGACCCAAGAGAAGACATGCCCCCGCTTTGGAGGCACCATGTGGTCCATCTAAATAGGATATCCTCCCCAGTAAAGCAGAGGGTATTACAAAGTAAACTAATATCTGTGTGCTTCTCTAATAGGTCAACACACTTTCTCATGAGAGAAACTGGTTTTTATAGACACACAGGAAGACGAAAGATCCTCCAAGCCTATGAGTAAGCACAGAACTGAGACGATGAACTCTGAGTCCTTCCTGTTTTCCAAGCCTCTTGTGTTCAATTCCTTTTTTCCCAAATTCTACACAGTTTAACACCTAGAGCCCAGGGACAGCCTCCTACTAGGTTCTCAAGAGTTCAGTTCTTGGGGGTGGGAGACAGCTCAGGTGATAAAGTGCTGCCATAAACCTTGAGACCTGAGTTCAATCCCCAGAACCACATAAGGAGCTGGGCAGGGTGGCAACCACTCACAATCCCAGCATTGTGGAGGCAGAGACACACAGGTCCCTAGGGCCCACTGATCAGCCACTCTAGCCTAACTAACCAGCAAGCCTCGTGTTCCAATGGGAGACCCTAGTGAGGAACACCCAAGGCCTATACACACACACACACACACACACACACACACACACACACACCTATACACACAGAGGTGGGAAGAGGACATTCAATTCTTTCTTCCTCTTCTCAAGGCAAGAAGAAGAATCTATGGCCCCCTCCTCTTTGCCGTTCCCTCCTCTCTCTTCCCCACCCCCTACTCTAACCCTTCCTCTTTCCTTACTCCTTCCCTCACTCCCTCTCTCTCAACTTAAGTTTCTACCATATTTTAGCCACAGTAATAGACAGTGGCACTCCCAGTCTAGGAATAAAGACAAGTAGTCCCCAAATGACCACCAGTTAAACCAGTGCTGTGGTCACAGAAGATGCCTGAAGGGTTAAAGTGCACATCTGATCTGAACTGTCAAGGAAGAGGACCTGATGTGCCCCAGCCAAGCCACCATCTTAAAGAGCAGATAGTAACTGATCCCACAGCAAGGAAGGAGGAGAGGGCTCCAGGCTCTTGGAAGAGCACTCTGCAAACCCCTGCAGGTAGGCCATGGACACTGAAGGAGCTGCAAATGCTCTCTGAGGCGGGACACACAGTGCTACACGAGGCTGCCCTTCAGGAAGTCAAGGAGCCCTTCCCTGAGGTCAGTTCAAGAAGCATTTACTGAGCTCTTACCATGCACCCAATGTCAAGGACACATAGCCTCTGACCTGGGCTCACCCTCTGTAAGCTTAACACCTGGTAAGCAGGCCCAAAGCATGAACAGAATTTCAATTTTATGTGCCAGGTACAACCACAGAGGACACTAGATCACCCTTGGGAGCTGGGGAAGACTCGCTGGAGTCCTACGGAGAGAGGAAGAAATAACTAGAGGGTGGTGTAAACAGAAGAAAAAAGATGTTAGGAGTGCAAGCTCAGACGTGATAAAGTGTGGTGTGGAATCCACTGAGGATAAGTAGCTCAGGATCTCTGGGTACAGAGAGTGAAGCAAACTCTTTGGTCATTAGAGGAAGCAAAAGGAAGAGACAGATACATGAGAGAAGGAGCTGGTGTCCTAAGAGTCCAGTATCGCTCCTGTGGTTCAAAAGAGCTGCAGGGTGTCAACCAGAAAAGCATACACTTCAAACTGATCACTGCTAACAGCATCAGTATTAGATCTGAGAGAAACAGGCATGATGACAGGGAGGAAAATCAGCAAACTAGAGTAATGACCAAACAGATGCAGATGGCTTAAACTAAGGTTCAATCAACAAAGAGAAGGCTGGATGTAAACTTGAGAGTCTTTAGGAGGTTCACAACTGCCTCTACCTCCAGTCACAAGGAACCCAACACCCTCTTCTAACTGCTTCACACACAAAAATACATGCAAGCAAAATACACATACACATAAAATTAATAAATCTAAAAATTAAATGTTTGAACCCTAGGACACTTAAAAATAAGTGGAAAAAAGATTTATCCCCTAAAGACACACCTCCAGTGACCTGTTTCCTCCAACTATGCCCTATCTACTCCCCCTCCCTGAAACAAGGTCTTCAATTCATGATTCCTGGAGGAAATAACCCATTCATTTGGTCCAAGAATGTCTCATAGGCATTTTTCAGTCCATCAAGTTGATAATCAAGATTGACCAACACACGGCAACTGTGAGCTAAACACATCCAAGTGCAAAAGCAGTGCTCTCAAAAACAAAATGTGGAAGAGGAAATGACTCTTGTAAGATCAACTCGGGAGACCAGGTTACTGGGGCAGCAGGTACCACTGAGAGTAATTCACAGCTGTATATGCACAGAACATTTCGGTTCCATTAAGAAACTCTTGGAGGAAAGGTTTCATGGAGGAAAGTACACCAGTCACCTGCACTGAATATACATTTCCTGTGCTGCCCATATGACTGGGCATTTGCTAAGTAAGCTCAGAACATTTTTGTTCTTGAACTCTGGCTACAAATGAGATTTGTAATGCCACACTAATGAGAAGCAATATTTTAAGAGAGATCATCATTAAAGCACTCTGCCTTGCTCTCCGGTGGTTTGCCTATTTCCGCCCAACTTTAGTGGAGCAGGTTGCAATTTGTAGCCTACTACAGGCAGCGGAAGTGTGATTAAGACAGTATATTCACAAAATGTAAAGTCAGCTTTTGAGGGCTTTCAATGTCTTTAAAAACCAAGACCTGTGCAACACAGTCAAAATGAAACCTTTCCTCCAAGAGTTTCTTAATGGAACCGAAATGTCTGAACTGATTTATAAACAGGAATGCACAGTTCCCAGCAGATTTAAACAGTTCACCTGTAATGTTGGCCATTTTATGAGACTGTATAGCTTCCAGAATCCTCAGAGTCTGTTCAATGGACTCAGACAAATTATTCAGTGTGGGAGGGGTGCTGAGCAGGAGGCTCAGCTGTCAAGAAGGCTGTTTGCTTCCTGCCTTTCCTGAGGATTCAATGAGCTCCATTCACTCTACCTGGGTAGCTCACAACTGCCTGTAACGGGAAACTACAATTCAAAGGGATCCAGCGCCTTCTTCTAGCCTCTGAACCCATGAACGCACATGGATGGCACACACGCACACACACACATGCACACACACACACACACACACACACACACACACACACACACACAAATCTGACAATTTTAAATTTAAAAAAATATATTAAATTTTAAACATAGAGTAAGGGATTACTGGCCTACAATCCACACTGCCAGAGAAACTAGTAAACAAGGAGGATCCTAAAAGACACAAACTTTGTCCCCTGCAGAAAAGGAAAGGGTCAGGATCCCCTGAGCAAATTGAGACCATGCCGGGGGGGGGGGGGTACAAGAATGAAAAGGGAAGAAGAGGAAAGATGCAGGGGGCATGAGGGAGCAGAAAGGTTGAGTCAGGTGTAGATTAGAAGAAAGGATATGTGGTAGGTAGGGTTTTAGTTGGGGGGTGGTAGGGGAGGAGGGGAGGGAGAAGGGAACTGGGATTGTCATGTAATTCAATCGTGTTTGTAACTCAAATAAGACAAAAAAGAAAAAATATTAAATGGCACTAAACAAAATGTATTCAAGACCTCAGTAATAAAGGGAGCAAGGTACTGAGGCTGAAATTGTCCACATGTCTGTTGGTCACTGTGGAGGTTTATGAGTGAGTGACGTCCCCCACAGACTCGTGCTTTAAACACTTGGTTCTCAGCCAGTGGCACTGTTGTGGAGGTTTAGGAGATGTCGCCTCACTGGAGGAAGTGTATCATTGGGACACTTCTGGCTCACCCTCTCTCGATTTGATACTAGCAGTTCAGAGTGTGATCTCCCTTAGATCCCATTCTTCACATGATGGACTGTCATCAATCGGGTTCAGTAAACTGGAATAAACTCTTCCTTCTATACGTTGCCTCCATCTGCTAGCTATTTTCCTACTTCTCTAATAAAACACCATGACCAGGGCAACCTGTAAAAGAAAGAATTTAATTGGGTTTACAGTTCCAGAGGGTTAGAGTCCATGATGGAGGGATGAAGGCATGGTGGCAGCCACAGCTGAGAACTCACATCTGGATCCAAATTAGGAGGCAGAGAGCACATGTGGCCTTTGAATCGTCAAAGCCTGTGCCTGGTGACATTACTCCAACAGAGTCACACCCCCTAATCCTTCCCAAACAGTTCCACCAATGGGGGACCTCCAACAGAGTCACACCTCCTAATCCTTCCCAAACAGTTCCACCAATGGGGGACCTCCAACAGAGTCACACCCCCTAATCCTTCCCAAACAGTTCCACCAATGGGGGACCTCCAACAGAGTCACACCTCCTAATCCTTCCCAAACAGTTCCACCAACAGGGGACCAAGTATTGAAATATATGAGCATACAAGGACGCTCTCATTCAAACCACTCTGCTCTTACTATTATTTTACATTGTCAATATTCTTACAACAGAAAAAATCTCATGTCAACCTTGAGTAAGTCTTTTCCCCATCTGCCTTTCCCATCCTACAGAAATAAAAGCAGCTAAGGAGGAAGCCTGCTTTCCCATATCCTTCTCAGATATGGGAAATTAGAATATTATTTAAAGCCACTTCCTTCACATGTCTACTGAATCCTCCTAGTGCCCAGAGTTACAATACAATATATAGCCCTGTGTCAGCCACACCTTGAGAAGTAGCAATGTCCCTGCATCATTCATTCTGAGATGTTGGGTACGCTTCACAACCTCTGGGAATCTATCTCATCCCTACATGCCACCCAGTCACCAAGTTTTGCCACCTATAGTGACTCTTTCTACCAAAGGGAAACAAGAACTCATTATTATTTAGACCCTGTCTAGAACAGCACCACCCAGTCAAAACATAAAGCATATGTGCACCATCATGGTTGGAGTCTGTAGGGCCCCCAGGCTGTGTTTGCTGTACTTGATCTCTAGCTCACCAGAGTGGATGAGGTCATCAGAGTGGATGAGGTCATCAGAGTGGATGAGGTCACCAGAGTGCATGGGGTCATCAGAGTGGATGAGGTCATCAGAGTGGATGGGGTCACCAGAGTGGATGAGGTCATCAGAGTAGATGAGGTCACCAGAGTGGATGAGGTCATCAGAGTGGATGAGGTCACCAGAGTGCCTGAGGTCACCAGAGTGTCTGAGGTCACCAGAGTGGATGAGTTCATCAGAGTGGATGAGGTCACCAGAGTGGATGAGGTCACCAGAGCTGGCCTTTGGTGTCTGTAAGCATCTCTGGTTTGTTGGCCACTAGGATGTGACCAGCTTCCTGGCAGTCTCAGAGTCAGACAGTGATCAACCCCTCACCACACCTCCCCCCACCATGCCTGGAACCCTGGCATGAGGAGTCAAAGCAAGCCCTCCCGTCTCTGTCACTGCTACTGTCAGCTATTTTGTCACAACCATGAGAAAAGAAACACACACATAAAATTTCAAATTTCCTGGAACCACATTAAAATAATAAAAAGAAACAAATGGACCGATTGTAACAGTGACTTTTTTGAAAGGCTGTTTTTTCGTTAATGTGTGTGTATTATATGTTTGGGGAGGGTGCAGGGGCCCTCGGAGGCCAGAAGAGGGAGTTTGATTCTCTTGCCAGAGTTACAGGCAGTTGTGAGCAGCCCAAAATAGGTGCTGGGAGCTGAATTCAGGTCCTCCACAGGAGCAGCAAACACTCTTGTCTGCTGGTCTGTGTCTCCGGCCCCTTTAAAAATGGCCTTCATTTATATAAATTCAGATTGTCCTTTCAGCATGTGATTACTGTGAAATGATTCGTAGAGCAAATATAAAACAGTTTGCATTCCTCAAACACTCTGGAGTGGCTGGCCGATGCTGTAAATTTCTGGTTCATCCAATCCCCAGCCAGCCACATTCAACTCCTCAAAATTGGCATGTGGCAAAGGACGTGTGGCACAGATCAAAAGCTGGGTGACTAATTTTAAGAAGCTGAAAATAGCTAACTTCTGCGGGTCAACAATGACACAGCAAGCACTGCACTGTCACACTACCACACCCCGGGCTGCTAGAGAAGTCAGCGCTATCATTTGAGTGCAGAGTGACTTCTACTCCCAGCAGAAAACACGGTGAAAATATTTATTTTCTCTCCTCTTTTCTATTCCTATATCACCCTGGAAGCAGGCTGCACATAACTTAGTAGAAAAACATAGCAAAACATTTCAGTGTGAAATAAAAAGTCTACTACACCATAGGGCTAAAAAGTTTTCTGGTTATGAGGCAAATAAAAAGGAAGAGTTGATGTATCCTGCCTCTTAAAGTTAAAAACGGCCCTTCCAAAAATGAGGGTGGCTTTCAAGGATGTCTTATGAATTCCCAAAGCTCTGAGAAGGTCCTGTAGAGGCAACTATTTATGAGCAACCATTTCCTAAGACGCAGCATTAAAGGTCTCCCCACATTTAGATGTTGCTGTCAGAACTACCGAGGGGGACGCAGGAAAGACTGTAGTTTTAATAACAACCAGCTTTTCAAACCAATATGTGAGAGCTGGATGAGTTCTGCCAGTGCAGCTAAAAGCTTTGGTTCTCAAACTCCCTAGGGCTCTGTTAAAACAACGTGGAAACCATACTCAAGATGGGAGAAAACGGGTGCTTCGGAGAGAGCAAGGGAACCTACATTCTGTTCATCACCCACCCCCACAGCTAACATGAGAACCTATGAAACAAGTCTTCCATGATGCTATATTATACAAAACTCTGTGGAACACAAGGATAGAATTCACAGTCGAGTGAGGACCATTACGGCTTGGTAAATAGACATCTAAATCATTACACAGCGTGATGGCTGCTAAGACAGGGACAGTGAGGAGTACACAGGTTAGACGGGCAGGAGGGGAGATTTTTCTTGTAGGAGATAGTGAGCTCTAAGGCAAACCTACATCAGGAGGAGTTGTCAGGGTAGGAAAAAAAATATAAAGCAGCTCGTCTCCCAGGCCAGAGGGACGTGTGGCCTGTAAGTTACAGAGAGATGTGAGTGGCTGGGGGTGGAGGGACATTTTCCATCCTGTGGTCCCTTGTAACATTCAGGAGTACAGCCCAATTTTCAGGGCAACAGAGAGCGAGAGCCCTCTGACTGACTGCCTACTCCTTTGGGGCTTCGAACTCCCCAGTTAATTGAAAACTCTGAGAGCATGTTTCCAAGGTTTTAAGAGAAGATACAAAAACTAATTACAACTAAGGTTCAAATGCAACACAGAATTTTTTTTTTTTTAAGGACTGAGTCAAATTCACTAATTATACTTTTGGAGAGTTGGTGTTGTCTTAGTGATTCCCAGAACTTCCTTTCTCCTCAGTTTTCAGTGGTTTGTTTGGAGTTTCATAAAGTTAATGGCTTGTGACATTTCATTCCATGATGCATGTAAGAACACTTTTCTCATTACTGCTTGGATTCTTGCCTTAAAAAGGGTCCCGGTTGGGAGTTTTCCTGAGATAAACCATTGTTCATTTGGGACGTTCATTTTAAATCCTCCACCTAATGCAGGCACCTGAGCGTGCGCCTGGCCAAGGATGAGGGGAAGAGAGGAGGGACGCCACAGCCTCGCCTCCTCTGCTACCTGGAGCTGTGCCCAGTCACCACAGGGGAAGCTCCATTCCTCCAGCCGGCTGAGGGTTCTGAGATTGTGCAGAGGAAGCTAATGCCTCTTTTTAGTTCTTAAAAAAGCACTTATTTGCTTTCCTTTTCTAATTGATTCCAGGTAGACACTCTCCCTGGCTTTCTTTTCCTTCCACAGGTCACTCATTTCTCTCTGCTCTCAGACTGACAGCCTTTTCTGTTTTCTGCATAGCATCTAAATCTTGCCCAAGGTCTTCTGCCTTTCCACTGTGTGTGGGAAAACCAAACAATGTGGCTACTCTGTCCATAGCTCCTACCCTTTCTTGAGACCATAACACAAAGCCTCTTCTGCCCTTCTGTGCCCACCTCCCAGCCATCCATCGAGAATTTGTTCAAGTTTCATTTCTGTTGCTGTGATAAAATATCCTGATAAACCCAACACAGGTAAGACATGATTCACTTGGCTTAACAACTGTAGATTGCAATCTAACGTAGGAAAATCCAGGCAGGAGCTCAGCTAGCCAGCCCACATTGCACCACAGTCAGATGCACCCATGACACCTGCTTGCTCATACCCAGCCAGTTTTCGAAACACTTACACATTTCAGGGACCAGCCTAGGAAATGGTGCTACTCATAGTGATCTGGATTTCCCAATACCCCTTAACAATCAATACATGCCCACAGACTGACATGATCTGGACAACTACTCAATTGGGTCTCTCTTTCCAGGTGACTTTTGGTTATGTCAAGTTGACAGCTAAAAAGAAGACAAACCAGCACAGCCCACTTGTCTCCTGCCTTGCTCTGTGTTCCACCTCCTACTTATTCATCAAGAGCCCAGTAATTCTCCAGCCTGCTGTGCTCCACATCCCAGCCATTCACAGACAACTCCTCCACCGTTCTGTGTTTCTCTTCCCAGTCATTCTTGTTTTCCAACTTGTGCCAAGGGCTGGAAACGTCTGGCTGTGTCTTCACATACTCGTTGGCAGGGCCGAATCACAATACACATGTGTGACCATACACAGTTCTCTCGGGGCTCTGGCTACCTCCCAGGAATACAGAGTCCATCTGCAATGTTTAAAAAAATAAAAATAAGCCTGAACATTTTTCCCTCTTCTTGTGTCACTGGCAATAGAGTGCTGACACAAGTCCAAACTAACATGGAGAGGAAGAGGCATGGTTAGAGGGATGCGTGGTGGACAAACGGTGTGAGGAACATGAGAGCGACGTGCCAAACGCTTGCAGTGGGGCCTTCCTGACCCAGTCAGAGCATCCATTGTCTTGAAATGAAAGCTGAAGCATTTTGAGATGTGGGGGTTTAGAATTGGGACCCATTCTGCAAAGTTAATAACTTTGCTGAGGGTTCATTAATCTCAAGCATGAAAAAAAAAAACCCCACATTTTCATGTTCTTCCTCTCCAGTGATCATTCTGACAGTATATTTTTACATACATAATTGGTTATGGCTCAAATTAAAATAGGGCTGAGGGGGGTTTGAAGCTTACGCTGAGATGGGAGACAGCAGCAGGGCACCTCAGGACCATGTGCTAGCTTCTGATAACATTCAAGTCGCTTCTTCCCTGGCTTTTAAGATACAAGTTTTTCATCCAGCAGCTGAAATGGCTGTGTTCTGTCTAGATAATGGTCTCTCACTGAAAGGTTGATCTTAATAGGAGCTTTCTGATTAAAGCATAAATGTAGTACTTTACAAGGATTAGGATTGCGTCTCCCCCGCAACTGGAGTGTTTTCAAAAGCGTAGTAAACCCTGTTCCACTGCGCAAGTCCCTGGTGCTTCTCGGCCTGCGGTGACCTTGCCTCTCCAGTCCTCTGCACACTCCGAGAGTCATCACGCCTGCACACAGCATGGTCTGTTTGTGTGGCGTGCACTAAAGACCTTGATGTGATGAGTCTTTATCTCCCTTAACCTCACAGGTAACTGGCTATAAAATTGCTTTATGTCCCGAGTATTCCTAGCCTTCCTTTAAAAACACTAGCTGTAATTCAGCGTTGGCAATATGGTGCTATTAATAAAGCGTTCAAAATGTATCTCCCAGTTTTGAATGGCATCTGAATTTGCCGGTGGAATTACAGTCTGGTGTTCAGCTGGATGTCCTTCTGCCTGCATGAAAATTACAAGCATTTCCCTGTATCTCCTGGGCCCACGTCGAAGCTCCAAAGGGGACAATGCTTTGCATACTCCTCCACAAAACCTCTTCAAGGACATTCAAGAGCAAGAATTGGATTAAGCATTTAAAAACAATTGTGGTTAATGAAAAAAAAATAAGAGGCAGCTCTCAAAATGAAAATGTGTTGGGATTTTTTTCCAAAAGAAAGCAGCTGAGAATTTGACCAGTAGCTGACTGCTTCCCCAGCACACACTGCCACAGGTGGCATGGTTGCAGCCTGGCTGCTTCCCCAGCACACACTGCCACAGGTGGTATGGTTGCAGCCTGGTCTGACAGTCTTGCGTAAGGCAGGAGGGAGAAGGGCATTTGGCTGCTTGCCTTTTAGGCAGTTTAAGGTGGCTCCTTCTCTACTGCCCTTCTCTAGAAGCAACTTTTTGTTCCAATCAAACTCCATTTACGAGAGATGCTTCGTTATTGTTTCTTCCTTGGTTTGGAAACATCCCCATGTTTACTTTTACTTTATTTTGGTTTTATTTAATGTATCATTCTGTGTGTGTTCATGTTCACATGTGTGCACATGTGTTTGTGTGCAGTGTGGAGGTCACAGACCAACCTTGGGTGACACTCCTCAAGAGCTTTTGACCTTGTTTTGAGATGGTCTCTTGGTAGCATCTGGGCCTGTCAGGCTGAGCTGTCTGGCCAGAGTGTCTCTGGGACCTCTCCAGTGTCTGCCTACCACTGGGACTACAGATGGGGCCATGTGGGGATGTGTCTACCGACTGGCTGCATCCCCGGCTTTGTCTTTACACTATCAAGAGATGAATTCTCAGATTAAACTTCCCTTTATATCCAGTCTCTGATATTCCAGCCTCACAACCAACACTGCATTTTATAACCTCTTTCCCTGGGCTCCAGTCTTAAATATTCCTTTAATTTATTGGTCTTGTGTTATTCCCATGGTTTTATAAGTTATCTTCCTTTTCACTTTTTAAATAAGATTGTCATTTTCCTCCATTGTGGCCCCTTGAGACTCTGTCCAGATGACTGTAGGAAGTGCAGCTATGAACAGCTCAGCCACCTGTCTCTCTGTAATGTGTCTGCATCCCAGGGGCTCAGAAAACCAAGAATGTACTCCACCTGGAAGTGGGACCAACACTATAGCCGTGTCTCAGATGCTAGGTCTTTTCTTTAGACTCACTTCGTTTCTTCAAAACTATATGGCAATAAAAATGCAAGAAGATGAGCTACTTCCGTAAACATACAGTGTTCCTTCATTACACCACTCATGGTCACAGAAGACTTCATTCCAGGACCCGTGGCAAGACATGAACAGCAGACATCTAACAGAAAACTCAACTTCTAATAATCTATATTTGAGCTCATTATCACACTTTACTTCTTTCACTACTTTTTAAGCACCCCACGTTGACTACAAATCTGAAAACAATCTACATTTAATAGATCTGTTTTTGTGTTTGTTATTAAGTCTAAGATTCTACAGTAAAGCTAAACTAAGCTAAGCACAGCTCTAGGTAATGATGTACACAAAGATCCACCAGGACATATGATGCTCAAGCGGGTGACTCCCACCCTTTCAAATGCACACCCACGGGCCACCAGAGTGACTGTCACTCAGCTGACCTTGATAGAAGGACCGTTGTCTGACACTGCACAGTGGGACGTCTTGTTGTACTCTTGCCAGTGAGCACATAAGCCAATAGCAATTAGTCTTACAGGGCACAGCTCCATTTTCAAACTTGCAATCAAGGATGAGAGTCACGAACCATGGTGCTTTGGGCCCAGGGTGTCTCTTATTTAAATACACACTTAACCAATAATCTCAGTGTGTTTCCTTTGGAAAACAATTTTCAGACACATTTGCTCATGCTAAGTTTACAGTAACAGTGTGATCGCTTCTGTCATATAATTTGGTGAGGGATACATCCCGTACTGAGCAGCACTTTCACAGGGTTCTTAATTGTTCCAAAGTGCCATTCTACTATAAAGACACCCAGAAGGGCCTAGGACAAGGGAGGGCAACACTAGACCTTTCAGGGGGATTGTGTGCCTTTGATTTCTCTACTTGGAGACACATTTCACTTATGCTCCTCAATGGGTAAGCGGTCGTTGACAAGTCCACTGCTTGATGAATGATGAGCACAGAGTGAAAATGCTGCACTTCAGCTGGAGCTGTTCGCACCCCAGCGAGAAGTTACACAAGGAGACTGACTTCCGCCCTTTCCTCCTCATCCTCGGCACCACTGCAGAGAGACCCACTCATCAGGGAAACAAGGTCAAGAATGGCTTTACATCTCTGCTCTCAAATATTCACAGCTCAGTAGAGGCCAACAGACATGCGATCTTCACGTCCTCTGTCTGGGTGGCCATGGTAAATCATTGAGGAAACCTTTCAGAAGACACCCAGCAGTCAGAAGTGAAGGGTGTGGAGAAGAAGGAGGGGGTCTAGAAGAAGAGGGGTGAGCTTCACTGTGGTCCCTTGCTTTGATCTGTTTAGAAAAAGTTCATTCCACAGCAAGATGGAAGCCTCTGAACATCCACCATCTCTGGATGAACAGAAGGATCTGTCAACATATTAACATCATCCATGTAGACTCTTACACCATAGACCCCATTATCATCCATGCAGACTCTTACACCATTGACCCCATCATCATCCATGTAGACTCTTACGCCATTGACCCCATCATCATCCATGGGGACTCTTACACCATTGACCCCATCATCATCCATGCAGACTCTTACACCATTGGCCCCATCATCATCCACGGGGACTCTTACATCCTGTCTAATATCCCATTGACACAGTTTAAACATCTAACGTCTCTGAACATTTCACATTCACAAGGAATTCAAGCACTGCCCTTGGCTCTACTCCAGGTCTAATCAGATCTCCACCTCTGTATCACTTGGGTGTTGAATGTCTCTAACAGGGTGTCTCATGGCGCTAAATGAACACATGCAACACCCAACTTTGCCATTTCCAAGGTGTATGATACGAGAGCCTCCACGGACTCCTTTAATTTAAAGATGTATATAGGAGTGAAGACAGCAACATATCAATAGATGAGCAGCAACACATAGGCTAAGGAGAGGGCTCGGGAGGGACACATGTGAAAACATGGTGGCAAGAGAACGTGGGGACAGGTGGACCCTGAGCACTCACTCACAAGGCAGTCTCACTGAAATGGAAAACTCTGGGTTCATGGGGAGACCCTGTCTCATAAGATAAGGTGAACATTACTAGAGAAACTGACCTCTGACCTCCACATGTAAGCACAGGTGAGCATAGCTGCACATGAATGAAGAAAAGCAATTAGCATCTCACTGAGGGACTGAAGTGTGGGAAATATACTTCCTATTATTATCAGTATCTCTGTCTCTCTCTCTCTCACACACACACACACACACACACACACACACACACACACACACACACACACGCCTACACATGCTACACACCTACACAGTGCCAACAGCAGCAATCAATTCATGTTTCTATTTCCTTGTCTGAAAAAAAATAGTATTTAAAAATTTCCTTCTGGCCCTAAAATACCAGGAATGTGAGCCCAATACAAATCTTCTATTTGCTTAACCTCTGGGGCTTCAACAAGAAGTTGATCTTACCTGGTGAAGAGGAAGAAAAGGAGCACTCTAAAAGAAGCCACAACAAACACTACACTCTGAATTTCTCCTGTGAATATCCAGTCCTACAATCAGGACACTAGCATTCAGAGTCACTGTGACCTCAGCTCCACATAAAGGCATTGAATTGTCACACATTAAAAGTATCAATAAAGCTAATAAAACAATAAGAAAAGCTTTCAACAATGCCTGTTTAAAACTTTAATACTCATCTATTTTTAATTTAATTTTTAATTTTAAAAATGCAACCATTATCTTTATTTTATGTGTATGGGTGTTTTGTCTGCCTGTCTATAGGTGTATGCTTGACCTCAGAGACCAGAAAAGAATGTCATCAAATCCCATGGTATTGGAGTTAAAGAAGCTTTTGAGCCACTCTGTGGGTGTGATGGCTTAAACCTGCATCCTCCAGAGGAGCAGTCAGTGCCCTTAACATTTTGGTCATCTATCCATCCCTATTTTTAAAATGTTAAGTGTATGTGTGCATGTGTTTGGTATTTGCGGGTATGTTCATGTGTATGTATAATATGCATGCACGCACGTGTGTGTGTGTGTGTGTGTGTGTGTGTGTGTGTGTGTGTGTGTGTGTGTGTGCATGTGCACATGTGTGCACACAAGTACCCACAAAGGCCAGAAGAAGGAGTCATAGACCTCAGAGCTAGTTGCAGGCAGCTGTGTAGTTGAGGGGGTAAGATCTTCCCTGAAATGCACATCACGTGAAACCCTTCAAAGGTCAGTCTTAAGAACTTGTGCTTTTAGATTGCAAAACAGGGAAAATGAAAAGAAAGCATCCACTCCATCAAAGCGAACAAGGACTATGTGGTAAGACTGTCCCTAAACACCTAAAGAACCCCTGGCATCAGAGGACTGCTTGAGTCAGGACTGTTGCGCAATAGAGCCCACTTGCCAGTTTGTCTGGAAATGGATCAGGCCACCAGGAGATGGTCTGACTTTCCCAGCAGCTGTGCAAAGCTCTGATGTCTAGCTAGCCTACAACTGGAAGAAGACAGAATAACCATTCTTCACCACACTTTGTTCCATGTCTTCCATCAGAACTCTCCTTAGAACTCTCAATTAGGCTTCAAAATATTTTTCTCCAACATAATGATTTTATCAATTATTTGTAAAATTCATATAATGCACGCTGATCACACTCAGTTCCCATTCCTCCCAGGTCCACCTCCCCATCCTTACTGCCCACCCCACCCCCAAAACACCCCACCAGGTCCAATTTGTGCTGTCCATATGCTCATTGGAACATGATCAAACTCCCAAGGGCTGTCTCCTTAATGAAAACTGGGTCCTTCCCCACCCCACCCCAGAAGCCCTCAGCTATGACGAGCTGCACTAATCACACTTTCAAGGACTCTCTTCAATAGCTTCCTGTCTGGACTGTTTCTCTTTTGGGGGGGGGTTGTCAGAGAAGCCTTGAATGTCTCTCATTCTCAGTTATGAGTCTGTAGTCCTCTGCACCACTGCCCAAGAAGCTTCCTTGCCCACAGCAGCCAGGGGCAGCATGGATCATGGACTTCCATGTGGTTCTGGCAGCAGCTCAGGTTGTGGACATCAGCCTGGTCCCTGGCAGCAGCACAGATCACAGACATCAACAATATTTTTAATTTCTCAGGACCATGAAAGCTTTTTATTCACTCCGTGTCTCTCCTGGTGGAAGGACTGAGGTCAGACATGCTTAGAGGAAGAAAGCTCACATTATCCAAATCATGTCCTTAAGTCCATGAGTATGTGTCTTTTTTCATGAAATGAATTCTCTCTAGTTACAAATGTGGATTATTTTCCGGATGAGAGACTAGAGGGAGCTCTGTCAATATACTCTGTCTTTCAAATGACAGAATTGTACACAGTACACTGAAAGTCAAATTCGAACTCTTAGCAAATATAATCAAATGAGGCTTAACTCACATTTTGCATATGTGTAAACACATTTTACTTACACAAATGGCAGGCAGGAGCTTTCAGCCACTGCCAAGTAGCTCTCTTGCCTGTCTACCTCTTCCAGCTCATAGGATAGCAGGAATAGTTTTCAATATCTTTGCAATTCACTGAACACATTTAGTCTCTTGTCAAATGGACAAATGTGTCCAATATAAATATGTTTTAAAATGCCTTTCTCACTGGGCAGAGAATGATGAGCTATTTAGTAACCCATTATCCCTCTGTCTTTATCACACACACCACCCCACTGTCTCCCTGCCAGTAGGTGTGGTCACATCATACAGTCCTGAGTAGTGAACTAGGAGCAGGAATGACGTTCATTGTTACCAGATCCTGTCCCTGAAATTCTGTCAGCTACTTTCCGAGGCACATTCGTTCTTAGAAACCAACTACGGCAGGCTAATGAATGCCAAAATGCTTGGGAAATTCTCATGTTTACTTGGTACATGTAGTGAACTGTCATAAAATACATGGTGTTTGTGACCAAGTAGAAAATCCTAGAGAATTAACTTGAGAGCCTAGGAAGACGGAGGCTCTCAGTATGAGTGGTGTTCTCGTCAGGGTCCCTGTTGCTGTGGACAAGAGGACCGTGACTATAAGTAAGTCGGGGAGGAAAGCATTTATTTCTCTTACACTTCCACATCATAGTTTATCACGGAAGGAAGTCAGGACAGAAACTCAAGCAGGGCGGAACCGGGAGGCAGGAGCTGATGCAGACGCCATGGAGGGGTGGTGCTCATCATGGCTTGCTCAGCCCGCTTTCTTACAGAACCAGGACCACAGCCCAGGCATGGCATCACACACAGGGGGCTGGGGCCTCCCCATCAGTCACTAATTAGGAAAATTGTCCTACAGCCAGACATTATGGAGGTGTTTTCTCAGTCAAAGTTCCCTCATTTCAGATGGCTCTAGCTTGGGTCAAGTTGACAAAAAACAGCCATCACACTTAGTAAATCACTTGTTGCTGAAAGCTGTAGATAGACTTAGTGCCCCTTGGACCTGTAACTCCATCATTCAGAGATTGCTGTTCCCAGGGCTTGAACCACACTGCTCCTCTCACCAGAAAATAAGGAGAAGTGAATGTATTGGTCACCTTCTCCCTCTTCATGTGTTTACAGTGGAAGCCCCACAACAAGGAAGGGAGTTGGATGCCTGAGCCACCCGCCTGGAGGAGAACTGACCTCACCCACTAGAAATGCCAGGTTGGCTGGATATCATTGCTTTTGTCTTCATTTTATATGAAATGAAAATAAAATACCTTAGAAACATTGGATAGTTTTTGGTTCTTTGTACAGCAAATATCTTACATGACACAAACTCCCCATTGCTCATTTGTAAAAATAAAGTTAGTTCATCTTTCATCAACACAATTACTGATGGCATCAGAGGATATGATACTTAGTGGCAATAACATCAAATCAATAAGCATTTCTCTGCAAAGTCACTATGGTGGGTGGGTGTCAACAGTATCTCAGAAGGGCTGAGAACTTCATCCTGTGTGCTTCCTCTCCATTTACTAGGCATATGGCCTGGACTACAATGATGCATTTTATTCTTGATGATGTCTTGTTCTCGTGTACAAACTGAGGAGAGCCTGCCCTGGGTACAGGGTTGTCATGACAACGTTGTGACCTATCACACATGTTTTAGGACAAGGCGGCCTTCCAGCTCTCAGATGATTCCCTTTACTAGTCTTACCAAAATCTCAAGAGTGATAAAGAAACCTTTGAAAGCCTGTATCAGTACCTAAGATACCACTTGAGCATTTAATTAAATCCAAAATTCTAATCTTGGCCCAGTGAACAGTAGAACACAAAATACCAGTACAGAAGAACAGAGTCAGGGAAAGACCAGGGCCCGATGTCACAGGCTGTCTCAGCAGAAGTCTTTCTAGGTGCTATTTCCCTCTTATCTCCTGTCTCCTCTGTATTTCCTCAATCTCATCCCCTTTTGCCAAGTGCTGGAAGCCTGAAAGGCAACAACAAAGCAGATAATAGACCTGATATTTTCCTGTCAGCTAACAGTCCCCCAACTAGCACTGCTCTAAAGGTATTAGATCTCGAAGCCTTTCAAGTTAATCTGGCTTTATTAAGGAAGGTGTTCTGGTAGACATAACCAATAATGCTAGCAATACTCTCATGTCAGCCAAGCAGTGCGCAAAGCTCACAGAACTCTCTCATCCATTTCCTCAATATATTGAAAAGAACATGATCAAATAATGCCCACTAGAAGTGGGTTGTTGCAGGAGTAAGCCTCGTGGGCCAAGAAGATGGTGACATTTGTTAGACAGATTAGAAAACCACAGATGTCTGAATGACACGATGCTCTGGGCTCCTGGGCAGAGGCTTTTTCTTGAACACTCACACTTCTCTGATGTGTTATCCAAATCAAAAGCTCCAGGCATTAGAAATGACAGCTACCAATAAAGAATGGCATCAAAAAGAAATTTTAAGCAAAATAATTTTTTCTATAGTTTTTCTTAAAGTCCTGCCTTCTCCCTGGCACACACGTGTCCATAGTCTTTCTTAAAGTCCTGCCTTCTCTCTGGCACACACGTGTCCCAAATGAAATCTGCTCAAGTCACAACCAGAAAATTGGTTGTTCAGATACAATGAGAACTGTATTGCTGAAGTCCTTTGTGACAAAATAATGGCTAAGACAGATCCCAAGGCCTGAATTCTAATGTGTCAATCAGCTCCTGGAACCCAGCAAGTGCCAACAATAGTTTTTGTCAACAAAAAGCAATAGAAAGAAGACAGTAATTTTAATGCACCAAGTAACTGGCAAAATTCTGTGCTATTTCCTCCACCTCTCCCATGGAGCATAACTGAGAGCTACTAAGAACTGAGCTCCTATTTCCACAATGCTTGTCAGGAACACACTATGTACTACAAATATAAAACTATAAAACACTGGGGTTCATCTGAGGACCTGATTTTAGCAAGCAGCATTGTATCTTAACACAGGCTTGTGTGAAATTTGAACTCACGTGGAATTATTTATGGCATTGACTGAATTAAGGGCACTTATTGGATAATCAACCATGAAGTAGATAAAGATAAAATTCAACATCTCTATTATTAATTTTAGTATTTTTGAGAATGGATCTTGTGTAGCCAAGGATGGCCTTCTTGTGCTTACCTCCTAAGGGTTGGGTTTACAGGCATGTGCCACCATGGCTAGTTTTGTGCAATTCTTGCCATCATGGCTGGTTCTATGTGATTCTGTGTCACCGTGGCTGGTTCTATGGGATTCTGTGTCACCCTGGCTGGTTCTATGGGATTCTGCATCACCGTGGCTGGTTCTATGTGGTTCTGTGTCACCATGGCTGGTTCTATGGGATTCTGCATCACCGTGGCTGGTTCTATGTGGTTCTGTGTCACCATGGCTGGTCCCATGTAGTTCTGGGGACTGAACTCAAGGTTTCATATATGCCAGGCAAGCACTTTATCAACTGGACTACATTCTTAGTCCTCTACTTTTAAAAACAGAAACCTAAGTTATTTGGGTCTTACATAATGATTTAGAAAGAATCACTGTTTTAAAAAGTGATCCAAATATCACTTTGTCTTTAAAAACAAATAATTCTAAGCAGTGTGATGGGCCAAGCCTGGCTATGGGCATTGAGGAGGGGGTTGGACATGGTTTAGCCAACAACGTTGTGTGTCCACAGACCACTCAACCTCACCCAAGCTTTACTGTCTTTCCCTGGTTCATACTTCCCTTGCCCATGACACAAAGTTACTCTGAGAGTTAGATGAGATTTTAAAAATACCATGTGACATGTAATAGTGTTGGGGGAAGTAAAGGTGTTGCTGCTAGTAGGTTTTATCCGGTGACACATTTACAGCCACAAGAATAATCCCAAAAGCCCAGGGCCCTTCCTGTAGGGGGCACAGAGGCTCAACAACAGCTCCTCTCGGGTAACACCAATTAATTCCTCTCCTTAATAATGTCAACACAGATTGAGGATTTCTACTGAAGAGGCCAGGAGCTGAGTCCACAAGTCACATTCCCATCACAGAAAGCATCAGCTCCCAGAAGTCTCTGGAGTGCCATGCTCATTTTAACTGTCTGTTTGTAAAAAAAAGAAAATGTTCTCATGGGCAGATAGGCAGATGATCAGCCTTCCAATGGGTTTCAACTGCAATAGAACAATGAGACTATGTCTGTGTGAGTGACCAGAAAAAAAAAACAAACAAACAAAAACATGACAGTAATGTTCAACCAGGCTGAGCCACCATGGTGCAGAGCATGGTAACACACTAAGTCACCAAAAGTGACAATGGTGTGAGGGATCCTGGCCACTGTGTGCACACACTGAAAGCATGAAGAGTTGAGGAGCCATGCAAGAATTTAAGGAGAATTATTGTCTAATCTACATACCTCTCAATGTGTTCATTTTTTTCTAAACACTGGGACAGAAATTCTCGTTCTAATCTTTCTTACTTTTCTCATATCTGAAGGCTGATTTTTATAATTTACACGAGACAACTGGGCCACTTGAGTATTAATATAACTTTGCAAGTACTAGTCATGCTTTATAATTCTAAACTGGCAAAAAGATATTGATGCATGCATGTGTATAATAAATTTCTATTAAAATAATTAATTTACACTTTCCCCCTTTCCTAGGTACCTTCTGCACAATGGAAAGAACTCACGTGTGTGTGTGTGTGTGTGTGTGTGTGTGTGTGTGTGTGTGTGTGTGTGTGTGTGTGTGTGTGAATATGGAGGTCAGAGACGGATGCTGAGTGTCTTCCACAGTTGTTCTCCATCGTATTTTTTGAGATGATCTCTCACTTAGCTTACAGGGGGTGCAAACTCAGGTCCTCATGCTTGCAAAACAAGAACACTACCCACTGAGCCCTCTTCCTAACCCCCAAATTTTCACTCCTATACTTTCAACTCTTGGACATAGAATATGGGCAAAACTAATCCAATGCCGGTGGAATTGGTCATTTTAGAAAATGAGAATAGGAAAGGACACCAGAGGGATTCTGGGAACTGACAATTCACATGTCCTGATGCTGGTGGCAATTCACAAGCATTTTCCTGTGTGACTGTTCATAAACACACACACTTTTCTGTTTGGGTTCCACAGGTCAAAAAGTAACTATGTGGCAAACAAGAGTCCTGAGAGTTGGTATATCACTACCATGACCTGATACTGATGTTATTTCTAAACTTTTACAGCTGAAGTTGTAAAAACAGCTTCAGAATAAACGTTTGCTTGCCTTTCAGTTGACTTAAAAAACAAGTCATCTAAATAATGCAGCATAAGAATGCAAGAAATTAATTTGAAACTGCCACATTTAAAGGTCCAGTGGAAACTTCTCACCAAGTTTCTACATTAGTAATATCATTGTCTTTGTTGCCTTAGATAGCACACAAACACTTGGTGATGACAAGGAACCAGCTCTACACAGCATCCCTACTAAGTAGAGAAAAGAATTCCTTCCTTCCTCAGGTAAGGAAAACGATGGAGACAGGAGTGTGAAATACTTAGAAACAAATGTCATTCATTGTTGAGCAGGTGCAATGAGAAGAATTCTCATTGGTGACTAAAATTCTCAGGGTGACTAAAAACAACTATTGTATGTACACTGTGCTCTTCGGGTGACCCACCTCCTGAAAAGATCAAGAAAATTGTCCTTGAAAACTGGCAAGGAAATCCTCATCTTAGTATCAATGGCAAGGCGAGGGGCCATGGGAGTGTGTGGTCAGGAGGTAGTTTGATGAGCTGAAGTGAGTTAGAGTGGCAAACATCAAACACGGTTGATCATCCTGTGAGGCTTCCACAGGTCAGGCCCCAGGCCTGGTGCTCAATGTAACAAAAAGAACACATTGAAGGACAATCTACAGCAACCGCCTTGTTGATGAGAAACTTGAAGACACAGGCAGGTGGCATTGTTTCCTCAACCTGTACAGTGAGTTTGCAGAGAAAAGCACAAAGGGAATGATTGACTGTGGATTACACCAGGTGATTTAGGTTTTTGAAGTTTCCTGAGGTGGCAAATGATGAACACCTTAGTTTGGACAAAAGTTCAACTCGTGGAAACAGGAAGAATCAATACATTTGCCCAGAAACTTACAGCTTTAATCAGGAAGGCTTTATTGGTAAATGGTAAATAAGTGTGGTGGGGTGCACAGACACGGTGAAAATTTTGAAAAGGAGTATGTTGGAAGACACACAATGCAAGAGATGCCCAATAATTTTCAGGAAAGCCACTGGTAAAGGAGAGGCAGAAGTAAGAATTATGGTCTAAGATACCCGGGCTGCAAAGCACAAAGCACAATGAACAGTAAGTTTAAGATTCACAGGGAGAAAACGGAAGTTTACTTATTGAATCATTAAGTGTTCCGTGAATACTGCTGGGGGGGGGCAAGCTCCGAGACCCATAGTCTAGTGGGAGACAGGTTAGGGGTGGGACATTATAGTATCCAGTTTAGATATGGGCAGAGGTTCCCATAAGTCACTGCGGAGTCATAGATAAGAAACAGCTCACATATAAGACCAACCAGAAGCCATAGGAAAGTCACTAGGGCGCTGGTGCTGGGGCAGAGTTCTAAAGAACAGAGAGGGCAAGCATATTCCAGAAAGATGAGGAAAATTGTGTGGTTCTCAAACATGCTAGGATAAACTTGTTACTAACTCCTAAAAATGACTTTCAGGATCTCCGGAGGTGTCTCAGTGGATAAAGCATTTGCCTTGCTGGCATGAAGAACCATAGGATTCCTAGTACCCACGTGACAGTGGCGTATGCCTGGCAGCAACTACAGCAGAGACAAGGAATCCTGGGGTGAGCTGGCTGGTAAATAAAGTGGAGATTGTCTGAGGAAGACATCTGGCACCAACCTCTGGCCTCTACACTCATGTGCCCATGTACACAGCCATGTGTACGCACACACACACACACACACACACACACACACACACACACACACCAGTATTTCAGTGACGAGAAGCTAGGATGAACAATGGGGGAGGATCTAAAAAGAATTTTGAGACTACTCGGGACCACTGGACCAGATGGAGACATGAATAACGTAAACAGGCTTAGCTTCGTTCTGCATCCATGGTGTAGCTACCAGTAATATGCAAAATAGATTCTCACACACAGTCTTAGGAAATAATATGGGAGGCTTTAATTACAGGAGGCTTTAAATAGCCTGTTTGCTAAAATCTGACAGATTCATGGTGTATCTTAATGAAAGTCCCCTTTTTCGATGTTGGAAGAAAGAATGAAAGGCTGGTCTGTTGAACTCAGTTCTGATGTGCAAAGCAAAATCAACAGACGAAGCAAAAATGGTCAGAACTGAGGAGAATCCAAATGTTATCTGAGGTCTTGCTTCAGTCAGGACTTTGTGTTCTGAAGACAATCAGGCTTGTACTGGAAAATAATTCCCAAACTTTTCAAGCATGGGGGCTTCTTTTTAACACGAAACGCACTGTTTACAGGCTTACCTGGTAGTTACATCAGTGAATTCTTAAAATACATGAAAGCAACAGAAAGACAGGAAGACTGAACAAATATGTGTATGTCATAAACTCTTAGGATATGGTTGCAACTTTCATCCAAAGAAGTAACTGGAAGTGTAGAAAAATGTAAGCATCAAGCTGGGCAGTGGTGGCACACGCCTTTAATCCCAGCTCTTGGGAGAGAGAGGCAGGCGGATCTCTGTGAGTTCGAGACCAGCCTGGTCTACAAGAGCTAGTTTCAGGACAGCCTCCAAAGCCACAGAAAGACTCTGTCTCAAAAAAAAAAAAAAAAGAAAGAAAGAAAAAAGAAAGAAAGGAAAAGAAAAAGAAAAGAAAGAAAAATGTAAGCATCAACTTTAAAGTATTTTTTACTTGAAAAGAGACTATTTTTAAAATCCAATTTAACATTATATTCCGGGAATAACCACACCAGCCTTATTTTGTAAGGTTCCAACAACTCAATAAGACTAATATATTCACATGTGAGCTCACTCTTGTAGAGTGACATACAAGATTAACCATCTACTCCTGCCAGCAAGAACAGAAGAGGTTTTTTGGGTTTTGTTTTTGTTTTTGTTTTGTTTGCTATGGAGAAGTGTATTACATCTGTGAGACTAGACTGCAGTCATTTAGTAAGCTATCATTCTAAGCTCTCCATATCTCTAGCTTAAAACAGCCATCACTCCCTCTCAAAGGGCAAGTGATTCCCTTCTTTCTCACCAGTGGGGTTAAGCCAGTCTGTCCATCAGTTGTCTCTCCACTCATATGTGGCCAGGATGAGGTCCCCGTTACAATCCCAATCACATGACTAGGCTTCTGGAATCAAGAGGGGATTGCCTGCCGGTATGAGGCTGTGGAGAGGTTACATTCAGAACAGAAGCCCTTGTTAAGCCAATCAGGACTCACACCGATCTGCTACGATTTGCCTTTGGTGAGCCTAAAATTGTACTTCAGCAAATAAATGCTGCTCAGCCATAAATAAATAAATAAATAAATAAATAAATAAATAAATAAATGCCTGGCAACATGGATTCCTTTCTGAAAACATAGACTCAACTTTAAAGAATTATTTAATGAGTCAGTAGTAGCAAGAATAGACTCAATATTTATCTTCTGACCAAAGATTTTCAGCACCAAAGATGACTGGCCATCAACAAATCAGCCACAGTAAAACCTGAAGTCTCTCCCATGCAGCAGCAGAGCGCTGTGCCCAGCGCAGATGGGCACAGACCAGTGACAGCTAAATCGCTCTCATCTGAATGTGGCCGAGCACAGATTTACCCAGACTTTGTTCATACCAGATAACGGGCAGCCGAAAAGAGAAAACGCAAAGCATGCTGGACTTTTGGAAAAAAATATCAAGAGTGTTAATACTAAATGTAAATCTTAGGGATTTGTTTTCCAAAGAGTTTTTCCTTCTTACATTTATTTATTTATTTAGTGGTGTGTGTGTGTGTGTGTGTGTGTGTGTGTGTGTGTGTGTGTGTGTGTGCCCAAGCTCACGCGCGAGCAAACACATGCAAGTGAGAGAACAACTTGTAAGAGTCTGTTTTTTTTCTTCCCCCATATGGGTCCCAGGGTTTGAACCCAGGTCATCAGGCTTGACAGCAAGCAAATTTATCTTTCATAACATAAAAACAGGACAGCACACTTCCAGTGGCCATCCACTCCCTTGGCAATGAGTGATACTCATCAATGTTCATTGGAGTCCTAATCATTCCTAACAAAGGAGCCCCAGGAGTAAATTATACATTTCACTTTGGCTGGCTCTTTATTGTACAACGAGTGCACTGAATCGTTCCAATGTCTCATAAAAAGAACCTTGCCATTGCTGACACTCAAATTACACCTTGTCATATTGAACATTGAAACCCCCACATATGCTGTTTGGCTCATGCTGAGTTTCTCATCTTACCATTTAGTAAAACCAAATATCACCTGTTTAGACTTAACAGCTCGGCCCTTCTCTGAGCCTCACCTCCAATTGTCTCTGCGTTGATCTGCATTCTTATGCCCTGGCCTTTCAGTCACCGTGCTTTGATCACGTCAACATTCCGAGGTAATGACAGTTTATAAAAAAAACATCCTACATTTCCAGACTAGTCAATGCAGTCATGATGTGAAGTTTTCGGTCTTCCAAATGTGCTAAAGGAAGAGTTATCGTGCTGTCCACATCAAAATAGACACACTATAGGCAGAGCAGACACTGAATGTAAGAGAAGCCTTTCTTCTCAGCCTCCTTCCCCCAATTCTGACATAATCATTAGAATATCCCTTTCACACTAAAATAAATAAAGGGGGAATGCAGAAATGGCTCAGTCAAGAGCTTTGCTGACCTTGCAGACGACCCAAGTTTGGTTCCTAGCACCTATGTCGGGTAGATCATCAGGGCTCCACAGGACCCCACAACTCCAGAGGATCTGATGCCTCTCCTGGCCTCTGTGAGTGCTGCACACACACACAGCACATAATCCAAAAAAATGTCAGTAGGGAAGAAAGCAACATGGCCTGAAAAAGAGAATAATGGAGGCAGAAACTGGCCTCAGACAAAGTGTGTGAGGAGAGCGTGAGATAGAGATGAGGGCTGAGGTGACTTTTACCCTAAGGGACAGTCGATAAGAGGATCTGACATACACTTGGAAGAAGTGGTCTCAGATAAACACAGGGCATGCTGCAGAGGTAAGGTGCATGAAATAAAAGGAGAGAAGCTATTACATAAAAAGAAAAGGGAAAGGAAAAAAAGCAGTTACATCCAGAATTTAAGTGTAATGAAAAAAAATCACTTCCCAAGCATCAGTGGAGTCTTCAAATATTATAAAGATTTTTTTAATACTTCCCAACAACGGCTTCAAATCACTATACACAGTTGAGAGAGCAAGAAGTCAGGATGTCATGTTGTGCAGAGAGAAGGCTCAGTAATTAAGAGAGCTTGCTCTGTAGTCATATGGCCCAGGGTTCAGATCTCAAAACCCACATAGCAAGCTAGGCCTCCGGTCTGCCAGCTCGAAGGGGGTGCAAACTAGAGGCTCACTAGGGCGAAACTGTGAGGCCTAGACTCAGGCAGAGAGAGGACACTGAATGCCTGCCCTCTTCCAGCCTCTGCATACACACGTAGGCACATGTGTCCACATCCACACATGCACGAACCCATGCATTCACACATGTGCATGAATAAGCAAATAAATAATACCCTTTTAAAGTAATTATCTCAAGGTTGTCAGTTGGATTCTGGAGGGGTCCAAAAACATATCAAGGCTGTATCTGTCATCCCTGCTCCTGGATTTCCCAAATATCTAAACACAACTGCACTGAGAGAAAGAGGCTGAGACTTCCTTTATCTTCAGAGGCCATGAATGCCATGACCATCTTGAAACTATGTATAATTTTAAAACTAATTGACAGATCTTGAACAAAAAAAAGTATATATTTTCACAGGTAGGATTTTTTGACATTTTAAACCTTAGAAAGAGTGCTACTTGTGACCAATTTAAATTCTTGGGAATGTTCAAATTTGTAATAAATGTAGTATATCTATCTTTGGAAAAACTTTGGAGACATGAAAGATAGCATGCTTAAAGAACAAAGAAATGGGGAAATGGTTGTGACCGTTTTTAAGACAAAATCACACTAAAGTCTGTCATGTTCTCCTGAGTATTTGAAGTATGTCCACATTGGCATATATTCAAGAAAGCATTAGGGATTAATTTATTTCCATTAAATGCTACAAGAGCCTGTGCAGGTCCTCTGTGACATTCATGTTAATGGTTCTTAGTTTTGTCCTCGGCAACTATAAAGCTGCCACCATTTGAATTTTCGTGTGTCTAGTGCCCAGCACAGAGATAAAGGCATACTTAGCACTTAGTGCTCAATAAACATAGAAGAACAAGTTGATTGGCAGCACAATGGACAAATGGAAAACACACACACACACACACATTCACACACATACTCACACATATACACACTCACACACACACCACACACCACACACACTCACATACACACACCACACACACCACACACACACACACACATCACACACCACACACACCTCACACACCACACACACCACACACGCACACACACACACACCACAAACACCACACACACACAAACATCACACACTACACACACACATATGCACACACACCACACACACACACCTCACACCACACACACACACACACACACACACACACACACACACACACACACACTGGCTGTTTTCCTTAGAAGTGTGTCACTGTGGGGGGAGGGAGGCTTTAAGTTCTTGGATGCTCAAGCTACCTCCAGTGTGAGCCACAGAATCCTGCTGCTGCCTGCTGATCAAGATGTAGAACTCTCAGCCCCTCCTCAGCACCATGCCCGCTTGCATGTCACCTGCTGTGATGATAATGGACAATAAACCTCTGAAGTACTCTGTAGAGTGCTGTACAGGACTGCACGGTGGTGGGTTGTACTCTAGAACTGTGACAATGCAAACCTTTCTCCTTCCTTCAGTTGCTTTGGGTCAGAGTGGTTTGTCACAGCAACAAGACAAGCACCTACCATACTGTCCTAATACCTCCCTGTCTTTCCATGAGAAGGCCCTGCCGCTCACTGCTGACTCATCTAAATTTCTGGTGGGTTTGTGAGACAGAAAAGGATAAATAGAGTTTAAGGAGCAAAACATTATTTTTTATTTCTGAAAGTAAACTCTCTGTAGCCAACTGCCTTTGTTAGAAAAGAGTGGAAAAATCTGGAGACCATTGGTAACAATGACAGAGGATGAGTGTCACAATGCTGGCAGAGCTGGTTCCATTATGGAACAAAAGAGCATGGAGCCCCCAAGGTGTCAGAAGCAGAGAGGTCCAATCCTCAAGCACGCCAGAAGGGAGACAGAATCATAATCCGAACTGATTTCAAACTCCAACCCCTTCAGCAAAGGCCTTCCTGGCATCTGTGGCTCTGACATCACATGGCACCTTATCACGCCTTGTTTAAAAGGCTATGCTTAAAGAGTGATAATACAATACTTTTATGTTAAAACTGCTCTAAGAATCAGAAAGCAGATCAACTGCAAGCTCACTTAAGCTTTCTGAATATAAGAAAATAGTTATAATTCAAATTCTAGGATTGCTGACCCTTCACTACCGAAGATATAAAGACAGACTCAGACCTACTGATAGAGACAGACAGGTAAAGAAAGTATATGATGATTGATTGATTGATTGATTGATTGATTGATTGATGGATACAGAGACAGGGCTGAGATGACAGGTAGGTAGTAGATAGATAATAGATACATACGTAGATGACAGATGGGAATGTTTAGATAATAGATAATTAAAAGAATCGGAGAGAGAAGGAAAAGGAGGAGCAGAGAGTGAAGAGAGAGAAGGAAGGTGACATAAAATATTGAGAATTTCAACAAAAAAGCAGCAAGAAGTCTGTTTAGGCCACATGGCTGTCTGACCAAGACCTTAACAAAGATGATGTCAATAGATGTGCTAAGGCGGAAGGAGTAAAAATGCCTCTACAAGGCCAACGAGGAGCATGGGACGAACTGAGGGGAGAAAAGGAAAGGGGGAAATGACGTCATTATATTATAATTACAAACAATAAAATAAGAAAAAGAATATGTCTGTTTAGGGCAAAATTTAATTTGGATCTAAGAAACTTATTAAATAATGTAGGGTAAGGGGTACAAGTTAAAATCTCATCACATAGCCTTCATCCAACAGCTGGTGGAAGTAGAAGCAGACGCCCATAGCTAAACCTTGAACTGAACTGGAATCCATGAGAGAAGGAGGACTCATGAGCAAAGGGGTCCAGACCAGGCTGGTGAAACCCACAGAAACAGCTGACCTGAACTACAGGGAGCTCTTGCTCCCCAGACTGATACCTGGGAAACCAACACGGGACTGATCTAGACGCCCTGAATGTGGGTGTCAGTGAGTAGACCTTGGAAATCTATGGGGCCTCTTGTAGTGGATCAGTACTTATCCCTAGCATAGGAATGGACTTCAGGAGTCCATCCCACATGGAGGGATACTCCCTGAGCCTAGACACAAGGGAGTGGGCCTAGGCCCTATCCCAAATGATATGACAGACTTTGAAGACCCTCCTATGGAAGGCCTCACCCTCCCTTGGGAGCAGAAAGGGTATGGGATAGGTAGGGTGTTAGTTGGGACAGGGGGGACAGGGGAGGAAGGGAGGGAAAGGGACCTGGGATTGACATATAAAATAATTTTCTTTCTAATTAAAATTAAAAAAGAAAATAAAAGAATGACAAAAATATCATCACAAGAGCTGTGGAAAACATTTGTCTTTTTTCTATGTCTTCTTTATTCATCTTCATGCATCATAAGAAATTGGAGCACATTGCAGAGAAGGATATTTTAGCCATGCATTCTTGGAAGGCCAAATAGCCTTCCCTTGTCTCCTAGCTTCTCTGGCGGTGTGGATTGTAGGCTGGTAATCCTTTACTCTATGTCTAAAATCCACATATGAGTAAGTACATACCATGTAAGTCTTTTTGTGATTGGGTTACCTCACTCAGGATGGTTTCTTCCAGTTCCATCCATTTGCCTTCGAATTTCAAGATTCCATTGTTTTTTTCCCCCGCTGAGTAGTACTCCATTGTGTAAATGTACCACAGTTTCTTTATCCATTCTTCAGTTGAGGAGCATCTAGGATGTTTCCAGTTTCTGGCTATTACAAATAGTGCTGCTATGAACATGTTGAACAGATGTCCTTGTTGTATGAATGTGCTTCTTTTGGGTATATGCCTAAGAGTGGAATTGCTGGATCTTGTGGTAGACTGATTCCCATTTTCCTGAGGAACCGCCATACTGATTTCCAAAGTGGCTGTACAAGTTGGCACTCCCACCAGCAGTGGAGAAGTGTTCCCCTTTCTCCACATCCTCTCCAGCATAAAGACTCTAAGAGAGACATACATGCTCCCCCGGAGAAGGGGAAAGGGACAAGATATCCTGAGCAAATTGAAAGCATGGAGGGAGGGGAGAAGGAGCTAGGAGAATGAGAAGGGGAGAAGTGGAGGGGTGAGGAGGGCATGAGGGAGCAGAAAGGTTGAGTCAGGGGAAGAAAAGAAGATAACAGGAATGGAGATACCATAATAGAGGGAGACATTTTAGGTTTACAGAGAAATGAGGTACTAGGGAAATGTCTGGAGATCTACATAGATAACACCAGCTAACAATCTAAACAACAGAGGAGAGGCCTCTGTTAAATGCCCTCCCCTGATAATGAGATTGATGACTGTCTTATATGCCACCCGATAGCCCTCATCCAGCAGGTGGTGGAAGCAGAAGCAGACACCCACAGCTAAACCTTGAACTGAACTGGAATCCAGTTGCAGAGAAGGACGAGTGATGAGCAAAGGGGTCCAGACCAGGCTGGTGAAACCCACAGAAAGAGCTGACCTGGACAACCAGGAGCTGTTTGTCCCCAGACTGATACCTGGGAAACCAACACAGGACTGATCCAGACCCCAGGAACATGGGTGTCAGTGAGGAGACCTCAGAAATCCACAGGGCCTCCTGTGGATTTCAGTAGTAGTTCAGTACTTATCCCTAGCATAGGTGTGGACTTTGGGAGCCCATTCCACATAGATGAATACTCCCTGAGCCAAGACACATGGGGGTGGGCCTAGGCCCTATCCCAAAGAATATGATAGACTCTGATGACACCCTATGGAAGGCCTCACCCTCCCTAGGGAGCAGAAAGGATATGTGATAGGTAGGGTTTTAGTTGGGGGCTTGGTATTGGAGGAGGGGAGGGAGAGAGAACTGGGATTGACATGTAAAACAATCTTGTTTCTAATTCAAATAAAAAATGGAAAAAAAATAGCCTTCCCAACCCCATCCTATCTAAGAAAACACTGCTGGGCATTCAGCTTTGACTTGACAGGGAGGTCAAGGGTTTCTAAATTATGACTCTGCTATCCATCCTAGAGCTCAATTGTGGTGATGCAGGGTCACAGGGGTTAAGACACAATAATATCCAGCCCATTAATGGAAAAGCCATCAGAAGTTCAAAATGTGAGGTGCACAGCAAGAACTGCCCAGCCTTCCACAAGGACACAATGGTGCTGAGCATAAAAACAGGGAGTAGGGCTAGCACCCTAACTTCAGACAACATGGGGTACATGTTCTGAAATGTGGTATTGAAATGGGGAAGGTAACCACATATAATTTTTTAATACTGTTCACACTGGAGTGACTTAAAACATAAAGGGTTCTTCGCAATAGACTCATGGAGACTGGAGCTACAACAAGAGGAATAAGCCTAAGAACAGAGGAGCAGTGCCGTGTGGGAGACTTGGGACAGAGGAGGTCCTTCTGCCTCTGGAAGGCAGAGTGTTCTTTCCCATTGCTCTGACAGTGTGTGACAAGAAGCAACACAGGGAGGGTGACTTTGTTTGCACTTAAAGGGGTGTTAGTGAGGAAGGCATGGTGGCTGGAGTGTCAGTCAGCCTGTCACACTGAACGCACCACAGGAAGCAGATAGGAAGTGAGCTTAGGATACCAGACTTCAATATGTGTCCCCAGAGACCCACTTCCTCTAGCAAGCCTTTCAGTCCTAAAGGTTCCACCTTCTTAAATAGTGCCACCAGTGGGGAACCTTGTGGACTCCTGAGAATTATCCCAGCACCAGGTTTCTCCCTGACCCCACCACAGCAACTCTTACAAAGAAAACAGTTAGCTGGGGTGGGTGGCTTACTCATACCAGGAGGGGGACATGGCAGCGGCAGGCAGATGTGGTGCTGGAGCTGAGACTGCTGCATCTTTCAGGCAACAGGAAGCCAGCTGTGCGTCACACTGAGGGAAGCTTGAGCTAAAGAGACCTCACAGTGACACACTTCCTCCAACAAGGTCACAGCTCCTAATAGTGCCACTGCTTGGGGGCCATTTTCTTTCAAACCACCACACACATCACATCATACACACACACACACACACACACACACACACACACACACACACACACACACACACTGGGGGGATAAAATTTAAAAACCATTTACAACATTGGAAAATTGAATGCTATGACCTAGAGTATACTTTGAATTTAAGAAGCTATGGCACTGGGAGTTTGGGAGGCACGCTATCCCAGGCGGATGGTCAGTCAACGATTATGAAATATACTGCCCTGGGCTTTAAGAATTGTCTGGAATTCTTTAAATACTTTGCATGCTAAGAGAAGGGGAGCCCAAACACACATACACACACACACACACACACACACACACACACACACACAGAGTATTCGGGTGCCACTATTACATATGGCCTGAGCACATAGAACTCTCCTTAGGTTAATACTACCACCCCTCCACAGCCTAGGCTTCGAATGACAGACAGTCCTGGGATTTAGAAGAAATGGGGGCTTAGACCTGGAAGACCTAGGGAAGATTGTGAACACAGTGCACAACTCTGAGGGAACTTTCCCAGCCTACAGCACCCTTTTCTGGTCCTGGTGTCTGAGAATAGGAGAACAGAGGGGTGGCACCCACCCAGATAGCTACCAAAACAAGGAGAAAGTCCTCATATACAAAGCCCAGAAGGTACTGACCAAGGAGACACTGATGAAAGGGACAAAGGAACAGCACAGGTGGTGGCCATGCAACCCAGAACCTCAGCTGCAGGCGACAGAAGGTGGCAGTGGCCATGACTTCATTACCAACCACGTGGAACCTTCCACAGGATTCTATTTTTAGTGGCTGGGTCAACCACTAAACTGTTCCATGCACTGGCTTGCTGTTCACCACCTAAGTGGTGGAAATGTTGTAAATATGTACCATGATACATCCATGAAAACAACTAGACACTAAATGTACAAAAAAAAAAACAATTGAGGAATGCCTGAGGAATGCTGTGTTTCTGATTTCAAAGAGCTTTCTCCCTTTTTCTTTCCTGCTCCAGAGTCTTCTAGGAGCAAAGTGGTTCTGACATGGTGCCTTTCCTTCTTGCCTTTCAAGAGCCTCCGATGTGGCCAATGGCCACAAAAGAACAACCCAGGTGGCTGGGTGAGAACCAGCTAGTTTCCATGCATCCCTGCTTCCCGAGATTCCTGTGAGCTCCAGCAATAACTCCCCTTGCAGGTTAGGGGAGGAGAGAACTGGCTACATCCCCTCTGCCACCCTAGCAAAACCCAGGTCTCATGGAATCGTGCTGGAGCAGAACTACCGAAGAAGGTGGTGTGAGAGCTGTCCCCACCCTCAACCGGTCATTTCCTGGAGCTGACAGCCTTGTCCCCAGACAATGTGAAACCACTCCAGACATGCAGCCTACGCCTTCCAGAGCACACAAACGGTTTTCTTATTCTGCACCTACAGTTTTTAGGACAAACGGCAAAAGGAAGGATGCATATTTCTTCCATGGCTGAAACCGAATTCCTTCCCTTGGAGACGCCCTGGAAGCTGCTTGCCTTCTGCTCCTGTCACTCACGCAAAAGGGAATTCTCTTGACAGAATAAAGAGGGCAGGATCATCAGAACGAAGGAGAGCTCATCAATTCCTTTGTTTGGTTCCCATTTAAGCCCTCCCCAGACTCATTAATAACCCCACTGTGAGAGCAGGTGCAGATAAACGCACTTTCCCGAATCCACACAGCCAACCTCACGGACAGGTGATAAAAAAAAAAAACAGAAATTGCTTTGGTGACAATCAAACAGACCCTAAATGGTTAGCAAGGATTCACTGGAGAGAAAGAACTTCTTTCAGTGTTGTCTGCCTGTTCAGCAACGACAGGTACCTGACGGCAGTGCTGGCTGACAAGGGCAGCCTTCTGGGGCAGGGCTCAGGGATGGCCAGACCCGGCTTTACTACTACTCAGTCTCTTTTGAATGTGTAGTCTTGAGTTAGCAGTTTCCAGTGTGCTAGAGACACAGTTCTCAGATCAGAGATTCACAGCTCAAAAAGGACATGTCACTGTTATTTTAGGAGCCAAGGGGAGGGACCATTTAATAATATCAGTCATTATTTAAGACTGCTGCAGACAGATGAAATGTACTGCTTCTCTGGTTATGAAATGGGAACTTAAATAATGTTATATTGTTATTACAGAGTGGTTTGAAGTTAACAAAACGCCTTAACATATTTAACAACATAAGGCCATAATGGTAATAACTATAAAATACTGAATTTATGAACCAAGTTTTATAAAATATTATTCCTGTAAGTTTTTAAAAAGAATGTGAAGAAATACACAATATTCTGAACAGATCACTGTCTTTCCAGATCATTGTTGATATGTGCTTTTCCTTTATAATCAAAAGTCTGTAGTCATTTTATAACATTACGAATATAGGGGCCGGAGAGCTGCCTCAGCAGGGAAGAGCACTGGCTGCTCTTGCAGAGGACTGGGGTTTGACTCCCAGCACCCACACAGTGACTCACAACCACCAATAACTCCAGTTCCAGGGATCCAATACCCTCTTCTGACCTCTGTGAGCACCAGGCACACACAGGATGTACATACGTACATGAGGCAAAAACTCATCCACATGAAGTTAAATAAATCTAAAATAATTCCTACAGTCACAATTTTTACAACTCCCTCTTAAATAAGCCTTTTTGGCAGGGATCACTAATGGATTTGAAAATCTCTGCTGAAAGATGGTTGGGATATTCAGAAGGTGGCTTAGATATTACTCCACCAATTCTTTGCTAATTACAAAATGAATTAGTTGCTTATTACAGCGGAGCCTCAGGGTGCCTTTCTCCCCCTCAGGCTAGCCTATGCTCATTACAGCCCAGACCCACAGCCTAGTTTCCTCTTCTCACCATTACCTGTGTGAGACACTCTACACCCCAAAGTCCCTTTCTGTAGAGACCACTGTCCCTTACTCTCTTTAGAGACCATGAACACATACAAAGATAAAATGCACTCTATTTTTGTTTTGGCTTGGTGTGTGTGTGTGTGTGTGTGTGTGTGTGTGTGTGTGTGTGTGTGCCTGTGCGCATGCGTGCAAGTATACCGGCCTGTGCATTCTTGTGTAGAGACCAGAGATCCACTTTGGGTGTCTTCCTAAATCACTTCTCTTCATTATTTTTTGAGACAGAGTCCCTTAGTTAACCTGGATCTTGCTTATTCAGTTACATTGACTGGCCAATGAGCCCCCAGGATCCACCTGTCTCTGTCTCAATCCCCAGAACTGAGGTTATGATGTCATGCCCAGTGTTGTGACCAGCATGTGCCTAGTGTCATGCCCCCTGCCATGCCCAGTGCTGTGCCTGGCTTTTATACAGGTTCTAGGATCTAAGCTCAGGTCTTCATTCTTGGGCAACAAGCACCTCACCCACTGAGCCACGCCCCTAGCCCTTGTTTTGCTTTAGTGATCTTTGTTACCCTAGGGGAACAGGCACAAGGAGACAGGAAATCAGGCACAGGTAGGAAAGTGGCCTCCACACCACGGGAGCAAAGCCTCTGTGAGGAGTCTGTTCTTCTTGACTTACAAAAACACTACTATCATGTGGTTCAAGCTAATGGTTTCTGTGCCGCATGGGCTGATGGGAAATCCCTCTATTTTTACATCCAGTTAGACTGTTCCTTAAATCTTGTCCTTAGCATGAAAGCAACCATTAATGTCCCCCAGGAGACTTATCTCTGAGGTTTTCTGAGGAACGATGTCCTTCCTCCAGACCTCTAAGCATGGCAATGGGCATGTTGACTGACCTGTGGGGAAAAGTGTGAATGAGTCTGTGATAGTGTACCAACTATTTCAGACCCTTACACCCTCCCGGCACTTCCTCTTCCTTGCCCTCAGGAGGACATGTGGTCTTGTGTGTAGCACACAGAAAGACGTGTTCAAGCATCCCACAGGTAAGTGACTGTGGAATAAAATGCCAAAAGCACACTTTAAAAGTGTTTCTCAACCTGAAAATGATGTCTTGGCCCAGACCAGCACTCATGCTGGGAGAAAACACACCTGTCCCTGCATGAAAATTCAGATTCCTCTATTTCTTCACCACCTGTTGGTTGGTAAGGACTTTTCTAGGGGACTATTTTAATTCCTTTATTTTACATTGATTCCTGTCTTCAGCACAACAGGGCTTTTTGAGAATCCATTTAACTGTCCTGTTTTGAGTCGATGGCCTCCCTGTCAGTCAGTAGCTAGCCCTCGAAATCCATTAGTCACCTCTCTGTGCTTTTCTGTGACCCCGCTGCGTCTCTGAGCCTGCTACAGAGCTGTTCAAGAGATGCTGCAGCAGTTTGGGTTATCCTCGCATCCAATAGTGGTGCCGCTTTCCACCCCTGCTCTCACTGACATCTTCACACTCTGAACTTGTTACCAAAAGCCCCTGCTTCTCCTTCTGAGGCAGGCGTGCACTCTACACCTTGCTGCCATTAATCACCTGGATTTACTCATGCTGATCTGTTTCCTAATCATGCTGTCTCCATTCCTGTACCTTGGGAAGCACTATTTGTCTTTACTCTTTCTTATTTTTAAGTCTTTCCAATTCTGAGGGACAGTAGGGGTGTTTTGTTTGTTTATTTGTTTGTCTTTTCTTGTTGTTGTTTCTCTCATGCACCTATCCAACCCTGTGGTGACAAGATCTAGTCCCTAAGAATCTAATCCCTTCTCCCTCGATGTAAATATTCTTTACCTAAGCTTTACAAAGAGCCACAGTAATCAAAGCTTTAAAAAAAAAATCTGTCAAAACTAGAAAAGGGCATTTTAGGAAATAATTGGGAAGCAACAAAAACACAACATATGACAGATGAAGATATAAGAATTGTTTTTGGAAAACATGTGAGATACGGGGTTGATCTGAAGACTGCACGCACTTCTTACAAAGCAAGCACAAATAACATTACTGTCCATGTACCAGATGCCAGAACACCAGCTATTCAGGACAGCGTGTCTGTGAACCAAGTCTACTGGATCACCTAATGCCTCTATCATTTCTTCCCGACTGACCAATAAAGACTCACGGTGCAAGCTGCACACGCTGCACACAGCCCTTCAATTCTCTTCACCATTCAGATGTAGTCAGTCAGCTAGCACAGGCCCCATGTCCACTCAGTAGAGAAAGGATTTCTCAGACTGGTACCTCCCCCTACTGCTAGCATCTTAGAGAAAACTGTACTTAACTCATCTAGGCTACCAGCCACTATTTGGGATGAGCCGGTCTGCCTTTTGGTCTTAGTCTAGTACCAAAAGTTAGTGTCTCTGGAAGATGAGTCAGATTTTAAATATAGAGGATCTGGCAAGTTAGAACCACCCAGACAGGACTGGGTAGGTGAAGGGATAAGTAAATGTCAACTTGGTGGTATTATAATCAGTATTTCCTACAGAGACCTTACAGTTTCTGTTTCCCACTTACTGTTACAAACTGTGCTCAGGTCTAATCTCATGTTTTACTCTAATTCTGTCCCAGGTCTACAAGGCCCTCTGTCTAGGCAGCCCATTTTTCCTTTGGCTCAAGTCTCCATCATCTTAGATCCCTTTGCCACTTGCAACTCTAACGACCGTAGGCACCTGAATGTCTCCCTTGCTCACTGTGTGTAAGGCACAGCACTGCTCTGACACCCAACATGGAATCAGTGGAGTGAGAACTATCTAAGGAGTCTGTGGGAGGAGGTGGTGGCATCTGTGCAGCAAGAGCTACATGGGAAACAGACCATAAAGGAAGCAATGGAGAGATCTTACCATGAATGACTCACATTGTCCTCACAAGCTAAACGTGGCAATTTACATTTTACACTTTAGAACTTGATGCACGTTGGCTCAGAATTGCCCAATGACCTCAAGAAGGTCAGGCTTCCTTGCTTTCAAACAGGAAAGCAGCAGCTAGTAAACCCAGAGGCTGTCAAATTTACAGGGGACCAATATTTTCTCTCTTTGCCCCATGCCTATTTGCCAACTGGTCTACAGTCACTTCCCTATCATTGTCCCTACTGAACATTCCACACAGACATGACCAGTCTATCAGGTCTGACAGAGAAGGGGACGGCCAGGTGTCGGGCTAGCATAATAGAACCACCTTGCTCACACAAACAAAGGGAACTAATGCTGAGAAATGTGGCTTCTCTCTCTCTCTCTCTCTCTCTCTCTCTCTCCTCTCTCTCTCTCTCTCTCTCTCTCTCTCTCACACACACACACACACACACACACACACTGGCAGCACCAGTCTCATGACTTTGTGTCTAGGAATGCTTGCCCTTAGATTTTAATCCACTTCTAAAATTCATAATTTAAATTTCCATCCCAAAGCAATCTAAACATGACACGCCAAGCTCTGACAGAGGCCTTCATATTAATGCTCATGAATACAATGTTGAAATGAAAAATGACAGTTTTCAGTAGAGTGACAGACAGGGTTGGTCAGCCTGCTATTTTCCAGTTCACTTTATTTACCTAAATCTAGAATGTGTCATGACTGGATATAAGCAAAACAGAGTATTAAAACTCTACTGTTGCAGAAAGAGGGGGAAAATCATTATTACTAGAAAATGGGCTCAACTCCAGTCCTGAAATAACATGTTACCTGTAGATTTAAAGGTGATTTTTTTTCCTATCAGTAATCACCAGGTACCCTTTTGAACATTGTTTTATCACTAAATTTAAATTTTAAGAAAACTCACATTTGAGTGCAGGACCCACAAGAAAATGACTGCTGAACTTACAAAACAAGACAGTCCGGAGGGTTCCTGTTGAAATGGAGAAGTGTGCCAGACACACTGTGGCCTATAGGCTAAAGATGGATGTCCCAACATTACAGAGGAACTTTGGGTGACTGTCCAGGTAGCCAGATGTCTCTGTCAATCCTAGAGTTTATATATTATCCTTCTGTGGTCTTTGATGGACTTGAAGACAGATAGTTATGGTTATAGTTTTCTTCAGTTATTATAAAAGATAAGTTATCCTTCTTTTATTTAGACAGAAAAGAGGAGATGATGGGGAATGTACTCCTGTGTATGTTTATCTTATTGATTGTTGAATAAAGTTCTGTTTGGCCAATGAAACAGCAAGTTAGACAGAACTAGGAGTCAAAGAGGATTCTGGGAAATGTAGTAGAGAAGTGGTGATCCAGGCCGGAAGTGACATAGCAATGAGACTTATATTTAGCAAGAGAAACAGGAAGTGTCCCCTTTCCCCTTCGCCTCCTCCAGCAGAGGGATGTGAGCCACCAGCAAAAAGGGACGCCAATAAGGCGTCCGATAAGTCTTATAAAATATATAGATTAATGATAATTGAGACTGAGCTAATAGATGAGAATCCCAGACATTGGCCAAGCAGCTTTGAACCTAATATGTCTCTGTATATTTTGTCCATCCATGTTGAGGGCAGAACTCAGGCGGCTGGTGGAGACCGCCCACGTGGCGGTAGGGCTCAGGCAGCTTTGGCGGAAAGATTTATGGTAACATTTGAGGACATCTAAAGAAGGGCTGAGGGAGACCAACATCTGTCATCCTGTAAATGAAGACCATGTCAGCACCATGAAGACAACACTCACATTTTAGGCTTCTGACTTTTCTAGAACCTCTTTCCAAATCAGCTAGAACACAGCCCCCTTCACAACAGAGCCAGGATGAGCCTGCCAAAGTGCACCTCGCCAGCCACTAAGTCCACCTCCGTGTTTGTAATTCCAATTCTCCGTTTCAGGCGCAAGATAACTGAAGCTGATTTTCCGAAGGGAAGAAACCCCCGTATGGTTTCACACAGCTAGAGACTGCTTCTGCTCAACCAAGGACACCACGAGGACCTTCAACAGTGTGTGGCTTCATAGTTAACCCATTGTAGCAGTGTGTCACTTGTCACAACGTCCTAGCAGTGGGTCCAGACCTTTCATCCCAGGAGGGTGAACCCTGCTCCTCCTTAAGGAACAGGAGGAGAGTCACTGCTTCTCCTGCAACAAGGAAGTAAAAGAATGTTGGAACACCCTGCCGAGGCCCAGGATCTACCCTGTGCCTGCTCTGTGGACGACTGTCCCACCGAACGACTGTCCCACCGACTGGAAAGAGCAGCGATAACGCCCGTGGCCCTGAAATAGTCCTCCTGCTCAGAGAGCACAGCAGGCTGCATTAGTTCTCATTTCCCAGCCTGGGGTCACAGGGATGCCATGGGTTGAGGTCATAACTACAACAAAACAGGAATTATAATCAGATCCCAATAAAGTTATTCTGGGCATAGAGACTTTAAACAAACAAGTCATGGCTTGCAGATAGTAGGCCCATAATTCTTGAGGGTGGATCTGGAGCACTCCACTTTCTGGCCAAATGGTTCCCAAACTCAGACGGAATCACTTTTGAGTCAACACACTGTTGTCAGACTCCTTCCTGGAGGACATATAAACAGCACCTACCTGCTCCTCTTAAAGTTCCAACTGCAAACTGAAGTATGATTACACCGGAGTTCATCGTGTAAAAGCCATGAATTTATAGGGCTTAGTTAGAACGTGTGGATGAGGAGCTGCTGGCAGGAGTGGGGTGACCCTGTAGGGGAAGCTGCCCGCTTAGGGGTGTGCCTGACCACGCCTACAGTGAGAGTTTCAGGTGGCTGAGTTTCGCTTTCAGTTTCACTTTTGGCTTGCTGTACAGACTGCTGCCACACCGGCTGGCTAGGTCGCTCTGAGAGTCAGGCTTCTCCCTATTAAATACCCTTATATTTCTACCTGGCTCCGTACTGGCAATTTCCCACACTATGACCCCAAAGCAGCCTCAACGTAAGGTCTTCACCCAGCATGGATGATGGCTTCCCCATAGCTGCCCAGATGTGATCCCTTTCCATTAAGTTTTCCTGATCTACAGATTCTTCAGAGACCCAGAGGACACACACAGTTATGACAGAAGTGCACACAAGCGGCTGGATGGAGGGCTGGATACCCAGGCGAGGGTCAGGTGACTCTCTCTAGTCCCTCCCATCCCGAGAAAGTGATGACAGTCAACAGGCCGGCTTCAATGATCTTCTGCGAGCAGGCATAGCTGAGCCAATGACCATGGTCGCTGTTTTGCCCAGAGGACAGAGTTCTGTGACACACAGCTGGGGAAGGGGGCGGGCTCCTGTTCACCCAGCAGACACACTTCTAGTTGGCACCTGAGACACCATTTACAGCCACCAAAGGCCCTTTAAGATGTGGCTGATTCATTACAAAATCCAAGTTCTCTGAATGCAGGCTGCTTCCCGATAGGGTAGATACAGAGTAATTTTGAGAAACCAAACCATTTGATTAAGGGTCACTTCTCAGCTCTATAACCCTGAGCAAACTAATTCCCATGTCTGAGTCCATTTTTGTTAATTTACCCATGATAAAAATTAAATGAAAATTGATTTCATTTCTCCATTACCCCTTTCTATCAAAGAAAAATAATCCATCAAACTGCACTTTGAGGGGAGATGCGATGGCACTTCCTATAAACCCAGTGTTGTGTCAGCAGGAGCACAAGGGTCACAGTTCTGAGACAAACTTGGATTCCACAGGAAGACCCTGTCTCAAAATACGGCTGGGTAATGGACTGGACTTTGATTGCTGATTGGAAACAGCTGCTGTTCCTGCGTGTCATCCCGTGTGGAATGGGAATGGATTATAACTGTAATCACAGAGGTGAACCATGCAAACTGATTCCTTAATGAGGCTCTTGTTCTGCTGGAGTAGGCTGCCGTTTCGTTTCTCTCCTCATAAACCCCACCATGGTGGAAAGGGAAGGGGGAAAATGAGTCTCTCTTCTGCTCAGTAGTAGCTCTTACCTGTGGCTCTCATCCGTGGCTCTTACCTGCCTCGTTTGTATCAGATAACATGTGGGTTTCAAAATTGTTCCTCTCACCTGTCTAAAAGCACCTGCTTGAGGCCCCTGAAAGCATGCTGTGTTATATGGGAGGGAAATACGCACAGTTTGGCAAACAAATGTCAGGGAACGCCTGTTACCTCCCTAAGAGAGTAGTCAGGGACAGTCCTGTGGCCAAGAATAGCAACCGCATGTCCCTCTGTGTCACCAGCCTGCGTGGAACCAGTGATCCACAGGAGGTGGGTGAGCCTGTGGGAGAAGGGAAGGAGGGAGGGAGGGAGGGAGCACGGGAGGGAGGGAATTGTTCTAGCCCCTGTAGACATGAAGACATAAAGAACATTTTTTCTTCAAAATTCCATCTCATAGGAAGGACAGCAATGGAAACAAGTAGTTATAAGACAATAACAAGATGCAGCTAATGTACACAAGACATGGCTTGGGGGCCCAAAGAAAGAAGCAGCCAACTAAGCAAAAATATGATAATTTCACAAGTTCTGAAATTGGCCAGTGTTGGCATAGGCGATTAAAAAATTAAAATCATATCTAATAGAAATAGAATTCTAAAGAAGTAGAAAAAGAAGATTAGCAGGTAGAAGAAAAAAAGAAATGGATCTAACTCAACTGCTTGTCTTGGAAAAAGTGTTCTAGTCTTTACCTCCATTGCTGAGGTCCTTGTGTTTGATTTTCAGGATTTTTACCCTTAATTGAGTCTACCTAAACATGCGAATTTCTATTTTGTATAACATCAGTACATTTTGAGAGAATGTGTGACTGCTGGAACACACACACACACACACACACACACACACACACAGAGAGAGAGAGAGAGAGAGAGAGAGAGAGAGAGAGAGAGGAGAGAGAGAGAGAGAGAGAGAGAGAGAGAGAGGAGAGAGGGGGGAAGGGTGTGCTGGTTTAAATATACAGATGCACAGATAAATGCAGGTTACAGGAAGATAGCTTCTTGCTTTTGGAAATACGGTTTGTTATGTTAATTCTTAACTTTCACAATAAAATGTCATCTTCCAAGCAATCTCCTAATAGTAGTAAAAGTAAAGCACAGAGCACTTAGCAAAATTAAGATGTAAATACAAATAAATCCTCGGCGTACTCTTACAACACGCCATAATAACTTCCTTTCAGCAGGAGACATAAAGAGGGAATTGAGGCATTTCCATTTAGCTAAAGTGAAAAATGTAGGAGACTGAAAGCTTGAAAACCCAATTAAAATGTCTTTTGGCTTTGTTGTAAGCACACAACCCTGGGAACATAAAATTCACATCAATTTGGGCAGAATTTATTATTTCTCTTGGAAACAACTGTTGGTGCTCACTAGTTTGCCCAAGCCTCATCTTCATCACCTCCAACTTTAGCATTTCCTTATGTTCCTGAGACTGTATGTTGCCTGGGATCTATGTACAGGACACTGGTGTCCCAGGACACCTTTTCCCTGACCAATCTCAAGACTTGTCCTGATGGACATTTATTGGACACACCACGCCCCCAACAAATTCAAAAGACATATTCCTGATGTCATCATTATCCATCAATCTACAATGGCACTGAAATCCTAAACATGTATCTATAATATACTTCAGTCACACACACAGTCAGAATTTTTTCCAAGCCAGAGTTCCACTTCTGCCGTCTTAGTTATCTCTCTATTGCTGTGATGGAACACCAGACTAAGAAAGCTGAAGAGGGTTCGGGCTCCAGTTCCAGAGGGGACACCGTCCATCCTGGCAGGAGTCAGACAGAGGTGAGAACCTGGCTGGTCACATTGCATCCACCCTCAGAAAACAAAGAGTGAACAAGAAATGGGGTGGGGCTCTACAGCTTTCATGCCCCGCCCAATTTCTTTCCAGGTTGCATCTCCTAAAGGCTCCATGACCTTTCCAGACAGAACCACCATCTGGGGACCAGGTGTTCAAACACTTTGACCTGTTGGGGGGGGAGCACGTTTCTCATTCAAACCACAATAAATACAGATTTACTTAGAATTTCACGTCTGCACACACACCCTTCATCCATTCTGTATAAATCCCTGGTCACTATTTTTGATGAGTGTCTCTTATTTCAGTGTCAATGAGTGTAGCTTCAGAGGCCGTTTGTTTCCACCAATATTTCCAGCCGACCCTGGAGATGCAGGTGGCCGTGCCAGCAGCCCTGCTCTGCTCTGAGAGTTTAGGAGCCTGGCCTTTGGTCTGAGATCTTTGCTATAGTGTGTAGATTTTGCTACAAGTTTCTAATCAACATGCTTTTCTCGTTGCTTGTATAAAAACTGCCACCACCAAAGGGGATTTTTTAAAGAGAAAAAGAGCTAGGAAGGCAGGTCGGTAAAAGATCAGTTTCCCAGGATACGCACGGTCCCAAGTTTGCTCCCCAGCACCAAAATGAAATATCAAATAAAACAAAAGTCTTCATTAAGCAGGTTGAGCAATGACTCAATCCCAAAGAATATGACTCATAAATGCTCAAGAGAAAATCATGGATCCGATGAAAGTCGAAAGGCATGTAAACTACTTGACATTCAGCAGCAGCTGACAGAAGCAGTAATTAGTGGGGTTTTTTTTCTAAGCAGATGCTACAGTGGAAATAAAAGATTTGTTTGCAATGGTGAAAGTTATGCTGTGTCCTCTGCATTATTTAATATTTGAAGAGGAGAGGTGAGCACTAAATAAACAATGGACAAGGCCTAGGAAAAGGTCCAATTGCGGCTGTATACTGATTCCAGAGCTCTGACAGCATGCTGGCTTTGTCGTGTAAGGAAGTCTTTCTCAAGGCAAGGTTAACCAGGGTAGTGGTGCTGTGATTTCATGTCACGTAAGCTGATCTGAACTCTAATATGCTCTTAGCCATTGGTAACCACTTCCTTTTTAATTAATTATTTGTTTGTATTTATGTGTGAGGGTGGCGGATCCCCTGGAACAGGAGTTACGGGCAGGTGTGAGCTGCCATGTGGGTGCTGGGAATTGAACCTGGGTCCTCTGGAAGAGCAGCCAGTGCTCTTAACTGCTGAGCCATCTCTCCAGCCCCGGTAAGCCAGTGCTAATGTGTGTGACTGCTAATGAACATTGTCGATCATTGAGCATATACACAGCACCCATCGTGTAGGTTACATCCATCATCATTGCCTCAGCCTGTGAGACAATGATTACAATCCTCCCACTCATGAGCAGATAGTTTTCAAATACTAAAATAGTCAGCTCTAAGTGTGTTAACAGTATGTGTCTATTCATAAAAACAAAGTCCCTGTAAATTTTTCATTCAACTAAGAGCCAACAGCATGCACACGTGGCAGGCACGTTATCTGTCCCAGCATCCCCTGTGATACGTGGCCCTGATGAGAAGTGAATCGTTGCCACCCCACAGACAAGGACTCTGCAGCCCTCAAGCGCGTGGACTCACCTATATTCCTGCACTCTCTTTATGAGAGTCCTGCTGGGCAAACTCTCAGAGCTTGTTTTTAATAACTCTTTTCATCATTTGAATATGCTTGGCCAGAGACCAACGCAGCTCTCAACTTTAGGCTGTACTTTCAGTATTTTACACTTCCATTCCTATATAAATCAGAGTTTTCACAGCGCGGGCGGGACAGATTTCCCTTCAGGAAGGAATAGCATTGGCCCCTGAAGAAAGTTACTTGAAGTGGGCAACATGAGAGCCGTGTGTCCTCTCCTCGTGACAGCGTGGGGCATATGTAAGGGTGCACACATATGTGAGGAGCCCACACCTATGTAAGGAGCACACACCAACATGAGACAGGCGGCTGCAACAAGAATCTTCGAACAAAGTGCAAAGATAGGAGATTCTGGTTCCAGCACTCCCCGCCTGGGTGGGGTGGGGCAAGGCAGCGCGAGCGGTTTCCCAGGGTGCAGTCCGCCTGGGGACATGCCTTCATGAGCCACGTGGCCGCTGCTCGTCTGTTCCCCAGAACCGCTGCAGCGAACCCCAGTTGTGGCAGGGACGACATCTCCACCCCATCGTGAGGTGTGAGGCAGGAAACACAGAGGCATTTCAGGGCACTCTGGGTGACACCAGGATGGATAACCAGGGCTCAACTTGTCCTTAGGTAACAAGGAGCGAAGACGAATGTTTAACGCAAAGGTTAAAGAACAAGAGAGGCGAAAGTGGAGTGGGTGGTTACCTGTGTCACTCATTAAGGTAAGAGGCTGTCTCTTCAGAAGGCCTGAACTGAATCACCGCAAACTTGAGTTGCTTAGAAAGGGTCTGCGATAAAAACAAGTATGAAAATGGTTATCGAATGCCACTGATTGTCACCCGTAGAGAAACAAGCTCTCAGCAGGACACCCACCACCTCCTCTGACTTGTGTATGTCTCCTAAAGCCCCGGAATTATCAGAGGAAACCCTGTCTTTGCAGGAGCAGCCTCTCTCTATCATGGAGCTGGAACTCCAGTGCCAGGCGGCTGAGCTCATCCCAGCCTCACCCCAGCCACTCACGCCTCACATGGGACCTGTGAGTGCACCCTCATGCTCGTGGTTCCCAGCCCTCCACCCACACTCACGCTTTGTCCAGCATTGACGACACTAATTTTAAGTTCTTGCTTGCATGCTGATTAACACATTCATTGGCGTGAATGGCGTTTGACTTTACTGATTTTTTTTTTTTTTTGGTGCATGTGTTTCCTTCAATTATATGAGGAAGTTTTTTTTCTATTTTGATTAGCATATACTAATTATGTAAAATAATGACTTTGTGACATTTCCATACATGTAAGTCACAGAACCAGTGCTGGAATTTTTGTTCTTTTGCCTTTCGGCCCTTTTTTCTACATGCGTCTTTTAGCTCTCTATTTTGACATAATTTCAGAAAAGCTTCAGAAATAACATGGTTTCCATCTGATACTCTTCACCGGGTCTCAGCACCAGCATTCTAGCACCTTCCACAGCGTAGGGCTGTTATCCAGAGTGCCTGGGCCTGTCCTAACGCATCGTGTTTGCTGCTTCCTACACTTAACACGACAGCATCATCGCTTATGTCACTGCGAACCCTTGAGAACATGGGGCTCAGCAGTTAAGAGTGCACACTGCTCCTGCAGGGACTCGAGTTCAGTTCCCAGCACCGCACTGGGTGGCTCTCCGCCTTCTCTAACTTCTGCTCAGTGAATTCTGCCCTCTTCTGACTGCCACAGGAACTACACCCTCATGCACACACCCGCACAGAGACACACAAATATACACGTAATTAAAAATAAAACAAGCTCAGCGCATATGCCACTGAACTATTCCTATGCTATTAGATAACGAGGCTGTTTCAAGAATTTTGTTGTTGTTGAAAACACTTATTCACAACTAAAAATTTTGTTGTTATTGTTGAAAACAGTCACTGATAACTTTTATGAAATCTAATTTCACAGGCCAGAAATGTGCTATCATTTAAATGGCTGTTTTATCTGCTATTGAAGGTGACGCTTTTGTGCTTACCAGCTATTTTCACTTCCTTTTCTATAGACTGTTCATGGGGCCCCTCTGGCCACAGCTCATCTGAACATGTCACAAGCTTGCATAAACCACGGTATCAGCTCGACTGAGCTTTAAAATCAGAGACGATAATTTGTGTTTGATATTCGCCTGTGACCATTTTGCTATCATTTCAATAATACAAACCAATTACGGCAATTAAGAACAAAACACCTCTTTTTCAGTAGTGATTTGTAAATTGTGGGGTGTTTTTATGAAACTCTGACTCCACTCCTTCGTTCGGTGCTCTCAAACTGAGTTCTGACAAACAGGAGTTGCTCAAAGGGGTGACTCACGGGGATCCTAAGAGTTTCTGTCCTTAAAAGAGGGGTTGTCTTGTTCAAATGTGATCAGAACTCTAGCCAAGGCTGGTGAGATGGTTCCATGAGCAACAGCACACACCCGATACCCTACATTCAATCCTGCTACACAGTAGGAGAGAAGTGATTCCAGAAACTTGTCCTTTGACCACCAAACAAGCACCATGGCACAATAAATAAATAAATAAATAAATGAGATATTAAAAAGGAAAGAGTCTCATTTGTAATAGTAATAGCAAGCCATCCAATTAGAGCAGTTCCCCCAAAGGCCAGTTTGTGCCCTGCACACTCCAGTGTTAACTTTATCCTGTTCTAATGTCTTACAAGTTCATGTAACTAAACTAAAATCTTACTTGCTTTCTGTTATTTCACATTGAAAGTAAGAAGGCTGGATTATACTTTTGTGGAAAATAGCTCACGAATCCCCTTGAGCCCCAAGCTCTTGTCTGCACCGGCTTCAGCTTGATAGCCCCTTTGCACAGACCCTCCTCTCTCCCCATCCCTCCCCACCACTGGCTGGAAAGGCCCACCTAACTGCCATGCCTCTCTACTACACCATGCCCAAATTTTTCTTGATTGTTGTATCCCCTACTGGTTTTTGTATGTCTATCTCATCACCGTGTCCTGCCTATCTGTCACAACTGTCACCCCTTCCCAGCAGTCAATAACTTGAAACCAGGACTCAGACATCTGCCTAGCCATGCCTGGTGTGCAACCGAACCCTGTTAATGTTTATGAGAGAAACTGTCCACAGAGTGTATCATCCACTAGGAGAGTTACACCAAGCAAACCCGTGTTTTACAACATAAACCACTAGCTAATACTGTGAGCTCACTTTAATCCAACACTGTTGGAAATTTTCTGCATCATGATGACTCAGGCCACAGAGAACACTGTCCTCGGGGCAGGTTAATAGCCAAGCTTACATTTTCTTAATGTTTTTATTTTGAAATAATTTGAAACTTGCAGAAGAGTTGGAAAATGTTGTGGTTTAAATGTTCATGTCTCTCAAATTTAATTGCCATTTTAACAGTTGCAAGAGGCAGGTGAGACACGGCTCTAGCCTCATGTGAATGGGCGATGCTATGATTTTCAGAGTGAGTCCTTACAAAAGGGTGAGTCCCACTCTCTTGGTCTCCCCCCTCCCCCCCATCTACTTCTTTATTCTCCTCCATATAGTGATTTCTGCTTGTCCTAATACGAAAAACGCTGGTGAGCCTCCATCTTGGGCTTCCGGGCTTTCAGAACTGCACGTCAGGAAGTCTCAGCTCCTTGTCACTGACGCAGCTGTGGGAGCTGCTGTGCGCCTTTCAATCTCATTCAACAAAAGTTATCACTTCCGCTACATAATTACTCTCTTGCTACGTGAGCATGTGCATCCAAATACATGGTAACTAAAACACAGGACACTCACATGCACATACAAACCCTAATATACACACTACACTAGCCCACAAGCACACGCTAAATACATTAACACATACAGACCAATAAAAGCACACACTCCACAAAACACTCCCTGAGATAATTCGTAGTTGCTTCCAGGACTGGATTTTATCCATACATACTTCCTTTCCTAAGGACAAGGGTATTCTCATGTATCACATAGGACATTTGTCTAACCCAGGAAGTTAACATTGTACAATCCACATATCCCGTGCACAGCCTGTGTTCATGTGTCTGTAGCAGTTTCAATGAAGTCCTTTGTCAAAGTTTTTTCTGACCTCAAATGTCTTCTTAATCTCTTGCATCTGGAATAGTCTTTCAATCTCCATTTTAAATAACACTGAAAAATTTTCAAAGCAGCCAGGAAGTTATTTTGAAGAATGCTCCTTTTGTCCTGATTTAACTTGATTTTATTCAAACAATGTGTTTTCAGTAGGAGTACTGAATAAATGAGGTTAAATGTTTTTCAGCTCTTGACAACAGGAATCACCTCAAGTTATCCTACCGCTGAGGTTACTAACTTTGACCCATCCACAAGGTGATACTGCTCAGGTCCCTCCACTGCAAAGTAACCACTTTTCTCTTTTTAATAAACAGTCTTTGGTACATACTTTGATAACATGTAAATATCTTATTCCTTAAATTTAGCATCTGTCAGTTGTTCTGTGTCAGTATTTCCAAAATGGCTGCAAAATGGCGACTGTCAAGCATCCATGCTCCATCTTCCTTTATTGTTTGGCACAACCATTCATTGACCTGGAGGTTGGTTACCTCAGCTTGTGACTTTACTCATTGTATATCAGTATCTGAGACTTTGTAAGGAAGTGTATGTTAAACTATTTTTAAACATCATCACATTTTTACTCAGTTTTACATTGCAGATGTCACATGCTAAGATGTCACATGCTCACACATCCTATTGCCCAACTTAGTCTTTTTCTACTTCACACAATTTTGATAGAAACTTCTAACCTGAGACCAGACCTGTCTTACTGCGATACTAGCTACCGAGTCCTGAAAACTGACTCCTGCTGTGAGTCTTGGGAGTGTGCCTGTCTTAGTTGGGGTTTCTATTGCTGTAACGGAACACCAAGACCAAAAATCAAGTTGGGGAGGAAAGGGTTTGTTTGACTTACATGTCGACATCACTGTTCATCACTGAAGGAAGTCAGGACAGGGTTGCTCAGCCTCCTTTCTTACAGAACCCAGGACCACCAGCCCAGGGATGACATCGCCCACAATGGGCTGGGCCCTCCCTTTTCAATCACTACTTTAAAAATGCCTACAGGCTTTCCTACAGCCCCATCTTATGGAGGCATTTTCTTAATTGAGGTCCCTCCTCTCAGATGACCTTAACTTGTGTCAAGTTGACAGAAAAGTCCCCAGCATGGTGCCTCTATCTCATCTTTCTGTTGTTGTTATTTCATAGTGTCTTAAGAGTAAAGAAAATGCAGACTAATTCTATAATCTGGGGGCACTAGTGCAATTTCATGCCCAGGTCAGAATCAAAATCCTCAGTGAATGACTGATCTAATGACTTTAATGAAAGTAGCTTTGCTGACCTTCTGAAATTTAGAGACCTTTTGTTTTATTATTAAGCAACCACTATGAGAAAAATAATTTAGACTGTTCCCTACTAATATTATAGAAACATTTCTAAAGCACTTATTTCTGAAGTTTCATTTTTAGTTACTGGTCCCAAACACAGTTTCACCAAGTCAAACAACCAAGCATGAAGTGGCCTTCCATCTACAGACGGTCAATGAAAACCCACACTTCAGGAAACCGTCCCCCAGTGAGATCAAGAAACGTCCGGCATCCACAGCATACGGCAGAACATACTTGGAAACTACGGCATCACGGGCCACAGATCTTCAGAGCAAGAAAAGACCATGGTGACCACATGCAGCTCAGTGCTGTCACATTGCAAATGAAGACACTGACGCAAGGAGGCATGGCGTAATTTGAGCATAGTAGCAGGACAAGCATAAAAGGATGGCACAATAAAGACGCAAACATAAAGTCAATGGTCTGGGAACCACAGGCCCGAGTGTCACTACAGGCCAGTCAGGCTCTGCCTAGCTCCTCACACTCACATTCTTCCTCTCCTACCTGCATCGTAGGAGGACTGCAATTCAACGTCATCCCTGTCATCATCTACTTCCCTAGGCATCCAAACACATGTGCACCAAAGTTCATGGCCTCATTAGTCACAATGGCCAACCCAGATACACATCAGCTGATGAATGGACAAACAAGGCATGGCATGGCCACATGACAGATACCATCTGGCCATGAAAAGGAAGTTCTAGCACCTGCTGCCTCGTGAATGAATCATACTGAGTGAAGAAAGTCAGACACAAAATCGTGATTCCACTTAAATTGTGTTTCCAGAAGAGATGAGTTCCTAGAGGCATGCATTTACACTTGCCACCTACAAAAGAGAAATCCCAGCCACCCAAGGGTGGTTGCAGGAACAAAACTTGGAAATCTATATAATACTCTTTTTTTCTTTTTCATTTATTTATTTATTTTTGGTTTTACCAGACAGGGTTTCTCTGTGTAGCTTTGGAGCCTATCCTGGTACTCTCTCTGCAGCCCAGGCTGGCCTCAAACTCACAGAGATCTTCCTGCCTCTGCCTCCCGAGTGCTGGGATTAAAGGCTTGCACCACCAACGCCCGACCTCCATGTAATATTCTTAATGAGTTCCTCAAACACAGTAAATCCTCCGTCAGTGTGACATCGCCATGCTATGGTACAACCCTGCCCTGTCACTCACTGTGTTTATTCTCCGGGGCATCTCTGCCCCTCCTTTGGAGGACTTGCAGATGCTCAGCCCACTCTAGAACAATGGTTTTGTACAAGACTTCTGGCCCTCCAAAGTTGCTCACAACTGCTGTAATCTGAATTGTACCAAGAGAGAGGGGCCTGAATGGCGGCAGGCAAGCACATTCCTGTGGTGGAGTGGGCACATTAGGCTACAGCACAGCGTGACAACTTCCTTATTGAAAGCATCCGACTCACACACATCCTTCTCGTTCTTACTACCTTCGAATCCCACAGCCCTTAATTTCATTTCCCCAAGCTCTCCCTCCTAGGGGGGACGGAACGTGCTGACAATCTGACAGGAGCATTCTAGTCTACTTGGCAGTTAATTTCCCAGCACAGTTTGTAAATGGATGCCCTGGTCCATAGTCAGACTCCCGTAAATTTGGTTAGAAAGAATCAGTTTGCATGGTCCTGTTAACCTCTGAGTGACCATAGTAACCCAGTTCCTGAGGATGAGCACACACTGTGGCTCCAGGCTGCAATCGGTCTGCAGATTTGCTAGCACACTGCTTCACAGAGTCATGGAGAATATTACAGAGTAAGTTCTGCACCGTTAGGATGAATACTGCAGAGTAAGTGTGCAGTGAAGTGCCCCAGAATATTTTAGAATCTCAATAATGCTCCTTTTTGCTTTCTTAAACCATGTGTTCTAGGGTCGTCTCTGTTGCTATGACAAAATACTCTGACAAAAGGCAACAATCCTTGGGGAGAAGGATTGTTTCATCCTACAACTCTAGGTTATTCTCCATCATAGCAGGCAAGTCAGGGCAGGGATTTCAAACAGCCAGCCACATCTCATCATGGTCAGGGGTGAGAGAAGTGAGCGAATGGACAGTCACTCGCTCGTGCTCGGCTCCATTTCTCCACTCTTAAACAGTTCAAGACCTGCTGCCTACGGAACCATAATGCCTGTGGTGAGACGCTTTCCCACATGAATTAAGACAATCCCCTCACAGACAGTCGCCCAAATTCCAATCCAAGGTAGACAACGTCACCGAGACTTCCTCCCCAGGTGACTCTAGGCTGTGTCAAGTTGACGATGCTAACTAGTGCATCAAACATGGAAATTTTCCAAATGAATGGTAGTGTTCCAGAAAGTTCCTCATACCGCATTACAGTCTCTCTTCATACTCCTCCTCCACAGTGGGTTTCCTTCACACAGGGTTTCCTTCACGGGGCTTTCCTCTCAGTCATGCAACTGCCATGTGCCGTTAGCTGCCTTCAGGTCTGCCCCTCAGTAAGACCTCCGAGAAGGTATTTGTGCCTGTGGAAGTGCAATTGGGAACGTCTTTCTGTATCTTGCTGGTGATCTCCTCACAGGTCCTGTGCTGCTCAGGTAGCCTCTCTTCATGTCTGTGTTTCCCTGGCCACTAACTCTGCCTCAGCAGCCACCCTGCAATGTCCCTGGTGGGCTCTGCATCTCTAGTCATCCGTGTTCACTACCACATCCTTAGACATGGCACTAATGCTGAATAGCTGGAAACACGTGTATGAACGCTACACTTTGCTCACAAACCTCATAAATAAGCCAAACTTAACAATAAAAACAGCAGAAATCAGTCACTGCCTATATAAAAATGCTTAAAGGGAAGACAACAACAACAAAAAAGTTTATCATCTACAGGTTAAGAACAAGATTTTGGGTGGGTCCCACTCAATACCATCAGAGGTAATGCAACAACCAACTAGTTAAAAAACAGAATATCAGCCGGGCATTGGTGGCACACGCCTTTAATCCCAGCACTCGGGAGGCAGAGGCAGGCGGATCTCTGTGAGTTCGAGGCCAACCTGGTCTCCAGAGTGACAGCCAGGATAGGCTCCAAAGCTACACAGAGAAACCCTGTCTTGAAAAACCAAAAAAATAAAATAAAATAAAATATCAATTGTCATGTAAATCAATCTTGTTTCTAATTCAAATAAAATAAAAAATGATAAAAGAAAAAAAAATAGAACATCTTCAGCTCACAACTCCAGACTAACAGCTGGGAAACATGCATAAGACTGAACCAGGCCCCCTGAATGTGGGTGTCAGTTGGGGGGCTTTGACAGTCTATAGGGCCTCTGGCAGTGGAACCAGTATTTATCCCTAGTGCACGAATGGACTTTCAGAGCCTATTCCCTATGGAGAGATACTCTCTCAACCTAGATACAAGGAGAGGTCCTAGGTTCTGCCCCAAATGATGTGGCAGACTTGGATGATCCCCCATGGGGCCTCACCCTCCCTAAGGAGTGGATGGGGGTGGGATGGGGAGATGGGGGGGTTTGGGGGGACGGGAGGAAGAAGGAACTGGGATTGGCATGCAAAATAATATTGTTTTGATTTAAATAAAATTTAATTTAAAATGCAATATTTTCAATGTACAAAAATAGCCCTTATTAAATTTCCTGGCTGGCTCCTTTTTTCATTTTTCATTCTTCTCTCTGACTCTTGCTGCTCAGAAATCTTTGCTCACAGTGATTAATTCATGCTGAGTTTCTATATGATGACACCATCCACAGTCAATACAAGCTCAAAAGAGTATTCTGCTTGAGGCTCTGGGATTCTGTGATGCCCATTCCACCGTAGTGAGTAGATAGTGCTTGTTAATGGCAACTCTCCATAGCTTTCACTTTTGTGAATAAATGCTTAAAGATTCAAGATTTTTGAAAATTCTATTTCAATATATCACTGTCGGCATATAGATGATAGCCTGAAAATGAACATTTCCAATTATGAATGAAAAATGTGGCTTACAGAAAGATTTCATTGTGTTTTCTAGCAAATCTCAAGTGTTTTCCAGAAGACAAAAACTGGGGTTTGCCATATTTTGAATGACATGGAGTTTTAGGTGGAGTTGATATTAATAACATGTTGGTTTCTGATTTTTTGTTTGTTTGTTTTAGAGAAATATTTATTATAGATCCTTAAGTGGGAGTTTAAGAGGAAGAAGGGGAAGGAGGAGAGGAGGGGACAGGAAAGTAGGGGGGAGGGGAGGCGAAAGGAAGCATTTGCATATCAGGAGGGTTTTCTTATCACTTGGGGGAGAAAGTACAGCTGGAAAGGCAGACAAGACAGAGTGGGGCAGGTGGGAACAGAAGCTTAACTTCAGACCTTAGGATCTTTGCTTCTCCTGTGACTCTGCAACACAGCCCCGGTCCCTGGGGGTCTATACTGAAAGGTCTCTGTGTTCTGTTAGGTTAATGTTACATTCTGCATGTGAGTAGGACACAAGACAGCCAGGATATCACCTTGACGAAAACAAGCGTTTCAACAGGAAAGAGGCCATGGCTCACTTTCATTCCAGTCATTCGTAGTTGTGAGGTCAGGCCAGGCACAGGCTCATTACACTCTTATGTACACAGCCCGTGTCCGGTACTGGTCACGTAGAATGTGCACCATCTACTTAGACATTAAGTAAATATTTTGCTACCAAATTTGATGACTTGAGTTCAATCAAGTCCCACATAGTGGAAGCAGAAGACTGACCTCCTTAAGTGCACATGTATGTATGCACGCACATACACACATATACAAAGACACACACACACACACACACACACACACACACAAAATAAATAAATAAATAAATAAATAAATAAATATAAAGATATTTTTAAGTTACCAGAACTTGATTATACATTTGTATGCTCTCACAGATCATGAATAAATAAGAGCCATTCACACAGTGTGCTGGGGTCAGTAATTAAAACAAAATCACTGTCCTCAAAATTGTGCAAACTACTAGTGAAAGAAATGTGATGAGTCTTCTATAAACTTTATGTGATTGGCATCTCAAATGTCCTTTGAGGTTTGACCCCATATTTTTCTTTGCTTGTTTCTTCTTTAGTAGTAAATTTGTGGGTGTTCTCCCCTGAGGAAGTCATACCCACCCCTGGGTATATCCAACTTTATTCTGAGCCCTTTTTCTCCTAATCCTTGTCTCTACATTAAAATGTCTTTAATATAGATTTCAGCTCTATAGTGTGATTGCTTCTGCAGACACTGCTCTTCTCTGGGGAATGCAGGAGTTATATGTGGCTCCCTGAGCATGGGGTATGAGTGTTACAGCTCTGAGGAGCAAGGCTTCCCCTGTGGAAGTGTTACAGCTCTGAGGGGAATGGTATCCTGGAAGTCAGGAGCCAAGGACTACCATAAAGCCATTCAGACCACAAACCTCATGTAAGAGATTTTTGGAAGAGACCCACGTGGGTGGCTGCCTCTGCTCAGGTGAGAAGCAGCAGGGAACTAGGCAGGAGACAGGCTTATCTAGGGTTTCTTGGGGGAAGAGTCTTCCAGAGTAGAGATGTCCAGGGTGGGGATTGGTGGGATTTCAAGAAAAGCCCAGAGGTTGGTGGGATTTTGAGCTCAAGGATTGGTGGGTTTGGGGGCTGAGAGGCTGGTGGGTTTAGGGCCTCAGGTATTGGTGGGTTTACAGGCTCAGAGTATTTGGTGGGTTTAGGGGCTCAGAGATGGGTGGGTTTAGGGGCTCAGAGATTGGTGGGTTTTCAAGCCTAAGGACTGATGATTTTTCAGGATCAGGGATTGGTGGGTTTGGGGGCTTAGTGATTGATGGGTTTTAGCTAAGGGATTATTGGGTTTTCAGGCTCAGATATTGGTGGGGTTTTGGTGAATTTTCAAACCAGGCCTTTTACCCTACAATGGGGGCTAAGTGCTTAGTTATTGCACTACACATCTGTGCTGGTCACAATCTAGTCAGGTTAGACATTGCAAATGTTTCAAGTGAAAAAAAAAAAAACACCTGATTTGAAAGAATTCAAGTGTTTACTGGAGAGATGCTCAGTGGTTAGGACGCTTGGTGCTCTGGCACAGGACACAAGTTCAATTCTCAGCACCCATGTCAGGTGGGTGACTCACAACTGCCTGTAACTCCAGACACAGGGGGTCTGATGCCTTCTTGGAACACATGTGGCAGTGGCACATGCACACAGACACATAAATAGTAAAACTCACTTTAAAATTCAACCAGTGAAATAAACCCAGATGTACAAGTCCAAATGCAGGCACAAAAGAAACATGAAAAATCCAGATAAAAGACAGCTCCACAGTAGCAACTTCCAATAAAAACAATCACATGAAATGCCAAACGATTCAAGGGCATATGGATAAAAAGGTTTAATGTAATCAAATAGGATACAAGTCAACCCCTAACTGACTTCGAAATGAATACAAATAAACAGCTGAATGAAATGAAGAAATCAATACAGGATATTAAAGAATAATTCCATATAAGTCAAATTGAAATTCTAGAAATGAAAAGCCCATCAAGCCAAGCAAAACTCTCCCTAGAAAGCCTCGCCAACAGAGAGGCTCAAGTGGAAGACTGAACATCAGGGATGGAAAACAAGACAGATAAATTAGAATATTGAGACAGTGACAAAGACAATATGAACAGACATATGAGCTCTACGGGACACCATTAAACAATCAAATTTACAAATCACAGACGCGGCAGAAGGGGAGTGTTGTTAAACAGTTTCCTCCAAGATCGAAACATTCAGTTCCTCTGGGAAGTTCCTTATGCAGGAAGGTAAACAACTCAAAAGAGCTTCAGGAAGTCCCTGAAACTGACCAGATTCACTAAGGCCCTCCCTCCCAGAGTAAATAAGCTTCTGTCCAAAGTCGCACTCAGAGAGCCAAGCTGCAAAGCCAGGCAAGCTGAGATGCACACTGCCTGAGGAAAAGGCTGGAACCCAGCTAAGATGTCTTGAAGAGGTTCAGATCAACCAAGGCACCTGGAAAGGACTCTCCAACCCATTGAGCCGCCTGCAGGCTGTGCATGAGCAACAGATATCCAGCTTTGTGAGCAGTCACCCATGCTGAGGTGGGCTCTGATGATGCAGCTGTCCTGGAATCATTTCTGCTCCTGTAAGTGACCCCTCACCCATATTCCTGTAAGTAACTCCAATAAAACTCATTGATTCGCCAAGCTGGACTTGGTGGTCTCCATACTTCGGTCTATCATGGGCTCCCCACCTGGGGTGAGCAGACATGTGGCTCACGCATCTCACTGGGTAAAGTTTTGTCACACAACAGGGAGGAACTTTGGGCTGAAGACATAAATAATATTCAATAAAATCAGATGAGTCCCCAAACCCAGGGGCAGAGCTGATCCAGGAGGCTTTTAGAACACCAGGCAAGTCCAGAGAAGAACTTTCCTAGGCCAGAGTACAGTTAAAACACTAAGAACAGAGAACAATGAAAGAGTTTGAAAGTTGTTAGAGAGAGGCACTAGGCCACATACAAAAGGCAAACTATGAGAATTACATCAGGGCTATGTAGAGAGACGCCCATCTTAAAGAAACAACAATGAAGTAAACACAGAGGCTGGAGAGGTCGTCCTGTGGTTAAAAGCACTGGCTGCTCTTGCAGGAGATTGGGGTTCAGTCTCCAGCACCCAGGTGACAGCTGGAAACCATTTGTAACTCCAGTTGTAGGACCCCAGCGCCCTCTTCTGGTCTCCAAGAAAGCTGCAAGCACTTACTGCATGCACACAGATAACACTCATACACATAAAATAAAAGAACAAATACATCTTTTTAAAGCAAACATTGAGTTACCCTAAGAGTCGGAGATTCCTGTTTTTAGCATATACCCCAAAGTCTCGAAATATGTACCACAGGGAAACATGTGCAAATTTGTTCACAGAAACATTATTCATTATAGCCAAACTGTGAGAACGACTTCCTGCAATCAGCTGACAGATAAACAAACAAACTCTGGTGTATTTCCATACAGTATAACATTACATAGCTATGCAAAGTCAGTAGAGCATGCAAAGTACACCCATCTATACAGACGAAAATAATCAAGCCTTGCCCCCCAACTCTTAGACAATATGGTATTCATGGTTACCCCAGCCTACCACTATCCTAAATGAGCAATTAAATTGGACTCTTTAAACAGGCAAATGGTACAATATGCTCATTTTAGTTTTAGAAGCAGATTTTCTACAAGTTAACTTCTACAGATTTTTAGCTAGTTTTTCTTTGTGCTCAAAACCGTGTCTTCGGTGGATTTGGTCTCCACTTTCTCATGCCCAAGATTGTACAGTGGCCTCAGGAGACAGAGTATCTCTATTCCACTCAGACAGGTCCCTGAAGAAATGTTTACTGGCCATCTCTTATATCAACAAGCAGGCTGACATCTCCCCTGGATTGCAACTCTAACTGCACTTCATATGCGTGTGCCGTAACCAACACATAAATTAAGTTGACACGTTATGTACTCATTCTTAGTTAGCTATCCTTGATGTACAAACTCTAACAGGGATAAAATTACCTCTGATTAAAAACCTCTGTCTCCAAGACAACAGTATGTGCATCCCTGGGCTTGTGCCATGCTCTGCTAGCTATTTAGTGGTGGCCTCCGATAGCTCACACGTCAGTCTCAATTTCCACGGATCACTTTTATCTAAAGGCTTTCTTCTGCATGATCAAATTTTACTGAATCATAATGTGTCCTTTGTAATATAAAAAGTGTATAGATTGATTATGTGTGATTATGCATGGATTTCACAGCTTACTTTTGAGGATTATTATTAGTAAATTCATTGGCAAAAGAAAGGGGAGAATAGAAATATTTTTATTATAAAGGAGCTAGGCTCAGATAATTGTCCAAATTACTCTTTTCCTACTGTATTATTTTCAACAGCATTAAATTATAACTGGCACACACTGTGTGCATTGACTTCCAAGCCCTGCGGTTATCTGTCTTCTCTCAGAAGACAGACAATGAATGATCCTGTGTGTAAGATCTAGGGATATTGTCTCAAGCGCCGATGGGCACTACACAGCGTGTGCTCAGTATTCCAACATGGACTTTGATCGTTGGGTTCTCAGAGAATTTAACTTGAGGTGTCATTGTTACTGGGGTGTCCCTGACAAGACAGCAGTGGATGGGTCAGTGAAGAGGTGGAGATGCTGCACTCCAGAGATGGGTTCAGGGAACAATGTCCGCTTTCTTGCACGTGAGCAACCACTTAGTGGAAGCCTGCTGGCTGCGGTTGGTTAGAACATGACTTGGATTGGAGAGTGAGCGCTCACACCACCAGGGTCTCAGTGTGGAGGTGATGTGGAGAACACAGACTCATTCACAGGCCAGCTGCTGGCTACTCACAGGACTTCAGAATTCAGTGTTCTGACTTCTGTAGTGTTCTGCCATACTTCCTATTTAGAAGTGCAGCGTGCCAAGTAGGATAGCCACCAGGTCATGCTTACATTTTCCCCTACACTGAGGAAACCTTGAAGAATCCTATGGTCACTGGCTGAATAAATTCAAAGCAAGGCTAGAGGTATGGCAGCACTTTATTTTTTAATGTATGAGGCAAGGTATTAACCCAGCATGCTTTGCTTTAGTGCTTCTCTTAGCAACTGCCGCTTGTCCAATGATCCTGTCTTTGCCTGAGGTGTTGGCTTGCAGCTCCCACCTTGGTCCTTTTCCACCATATTCAGTCTCTCTGAGGATTGAGGGAAGGACCTAGTGGGCCACTCTTGGAGCCTTTGCTGAAGTGGCTGGACCCTGACTCCATTTCTCTGCTGACTTCTGTAGACCTGGGTCATGGAGCCAACCCTGGCACCACCACGGGGGTACAGGTGAGGTGCCATGGAAGCAGTTTGTATAAAAACAATTCTCATGGGGGGGGCTCTTTATGATTGGCCAGTTTGACTGTGTTCACTGACTCAGGGACGTTCATCTTTGAGGAAAGCTGCCAGACCTCTGATGGACTAGATGATTAACACGCTTTACGGAGTTCAAGACCAGCCTGCTTTACCAACCACATTTTAGACCAGCCAGTGCTACACAGTGAGACCTTGTCTCAAAAGCAACAATAACAACAACAAAATTCCTGTGGAAAGTCAAAGCAAAATCAAGACTGGCACCACAGCTCAACAAGGAAGGGCACTGCTACCAAGCCTGATAACCTGGTTCAATTCCTAGGACCCACATGGAGACCCAAACCAGCTCCTGGGAGGTGTCCTCTGACGTCCACACACGTGCTGTGGCATGTGCAAACACACTAAACGTGATTTTAAAGTACTTTCAAATTAGAACAGAATCCAGTGCTTCCAAGTGGAGCCATGTGTGCCGTGAGTCCTCCACTCCTTGCTGGCCCAACATCTCCAGAGCACACTGAGGAAATGCGGTTCATTCAACACAGCACACAACATTCTGGGTTTTCATTTTCTGCCAATGGGTTGTTTTAAGTTTATTGCCTCCTATTGTTATAATTTACCTTTGAGTACTGGCCAATATAATATTTTTATTGTAAAAATTAATGAAGATATAGGGACATGAGGGAAGATAAGTGTGCATTGGAGGGTGTGAGTGTGTGTGTGAGAGAGAGAGTGAGTGTATAAGTGTGAGTATATGAGTGTGTTGGTTGGTTGTGTTCTTTTTTCTCTCAATCCTTCTGTCTTAGCTTTCCAGTGCTAGGGTTATAGGCAGGTAACCCTATACCTGATAAATGAGTAAAATGAACATTTTTAAGTGAGGAAAGGGGGGTAGTTCATCAGTTGCAAAGATCTTGGACACAGGCTCACACATACACACACAGACGTACCAGACACACACACACACACACACACACACACACACACACACACACCCCTAAACAACATGGCATCTTATGCAGAAAATCTCTGTCCTGGATTATTTTATTTGTCTTTCTTCTCTGATACCAAAAAATTGTGGAATACTCTACATTTAGATAGTCTGTTTAATGTTGTCTAGAAAATTTTTTTACAAAGTGATAGACAAGTAAACTTGTTCATAATGGCTGAATCGATATTCTAAAACCCTGTTTAAGGCTAATCTAATAACTGAAAGCGTGGATTCACAAGCTCTTCGTGAATTTTAAAGTTCCCATATAGATAAGGCAGTTGTGACCTTGGAAACAATAAGAGACAATGCTGTATTTCTAGTAATATAACCAAGGCCATTCAGTTACCAATATCATCATTGTTCTATCGCGTTATGTATTGAGATTTCTGATTCTATTTTCATTTCATCATCTGCAAGTCACATAAAAAGTTCACAGCTCTAAGTCAAATTTTAAGAGCTGTCTCCTCCAGCATTTTGGTTGAGAAAGACACATAGTGCTAACAGAGATAGACAGAATCTAGGACTGGACTGCTGCACTCTGAGAGCTCGGAGTTCTCTCTATTGGAAAGAAATCATGCCATAGAATCATGAAGAGTCCAGTCTGAACTCTAGGACCCACCTTTAAAAAGCTGGGCTCAGCAGCCACAGCTGTAACCCCAGAATGGCAAGCAGATGTAGTCAAGCAGATCCTGGGGTTCTCTGGACAGTGATGTCAGAGAGACCCAGTTCAAGGAAAGACCATGTCTCAAAAAAAAAAATGGGGAGTGAAAGGAAGACACCCCAGGTTGGACCTTTTGATCACTACATGTATGTAGACATACATGCATGGGTAACTACACATGCCCACATGAACAAATGCATATACGATAGATAGATAGATAGATAGATAGATAGATAGATAGATAGAAAGATAGAATCTGTATTCATTTGGTTTTTGTTTGTTTGGGGGGTTTCTTTTTGTTTTTGTTTTGGCTTTTCAGCACAGGGTTTCTCTGTGTAACAGTTTTAGCTGTCCTGTAACTCACTCTGTAGACCAGGCTGGCCTTGAACTCACAGAGATTCACCTGCCTCTGCCTCCCAAGTGCTGGGATTAAAGGCATGCGCCAGAGCTACCTTGCAAGTTTTGGTGTGTGTGTGTGTGTGTGTGTGTGTGTGTGTGTGTGTGTGTGTGTGTGTGTGTGTTTAAGGTAGACAAACTATTAACCAAAGTTGTATATATTTACATGCTGACCATTCTTGTTATGGAAGATATTTCAACCACACACATCAAAGCAATACAAGTACACATTTGACACAAGCTACAATGTGATACACCAGTCGCTTACACGCAGACCGCCTGACTCAACGACGAACACAAAAAGCTCCACAAACCACTAACACTAACCTGAAGCTGCTTCTGGGGAAACTGAAGCAGTCTCTGCATTTGAAAGAATTACATTGTAATGGACCACTCTAACTTTCTGCTGAAGGGTTCCACTGGGGTGAGGAAAGGGCAAATTGGATTCTTAAGTACCAACAGGTGCTCTCAAAAGCTTTTTGGACATAGCTGTGAGGATTCTGCAGATGGATTAACTTCTCCACACAAGGTCCCCAAAGGGATCTCAGGCTCTTCAAACAACCTAGATGCCTCTAAGAATGAGAGAGTAGCTGCTTTTATGTGCATGCTATTGCCCATTAAGAAGTCTGCTGATGGTCTCCTGAATGTAAGCATGGCTGAACTCACCCATCCACTGGTTTGCTAAGTAGCCCTGGCCTTTCAGTTCATCTCTGGTGGGGGGGGGAACTCCTCTACTTCCAGCTGAATACTCTTACATTCGATTATACTGAAATATTTGTTGGAAGGATGCAAAACACTAATAAAATATTTTCCTCCTGAAAATATTTAGCCAGATCCTAACAGGACACTAGTGGAGACAACCAAGCTCTTACTAACTGAAGGCATCCCCCTCAACTCAAAACTGCGGTTGATGGGCCATGCAAATTACAGCAACCTTACAGCCAATGCCTCACCATTAAGTGTGGGAATAACTTCTGTCTCAGGGTTTGTATTGCTGTGAAGAGACACCATGGCCATGGCAATTCCTATAAAGGGAAACACTTAGTTGGGCCTGCCTTACAATTGTCTGTTATGTCTCGATGGCACTCAGGCAGACATGACGCTAAAGAGGCAGCTGAGAGTTGTACATCTGGACTAGGAGGCAACAGGAAGTGGATAAGACACACTTGACCTGGCTTGAGCTTCTGAGACCTCAAAGCCCACCCCCAGCGACACACTCCCTCCAACAAAGCCACACCTTCTGTCTTAGTTAGGTTTTCCATTGCTGTGAAGTGACGCTCTAATAAGGGAAGCATTTGAGGGTGACTTACAGTTTCAGAGGTTCACCCCGTTATCATCATAATGGGGAACATGGCAGGGTGCCTGCAGACGGGAGCTCCAGCTGAGACTCCTACATCTTGACTCAGAGGTGACAAGAAGTCGATTGAACACTGGCCAGTGCCCTGAGTATAGGAGGCCTCTAAGTCCTCCCTAACAGTGACACACTCCAACAAGGCCATACCCATGCCAAAAAAGCCACACCTAATAGTGCCACTCCCTATGGGGTTATGGGGGTTAGTTACATTCAAACTACCACACCTCCTAATAGTTCCACTCCTCATGAGGGTCACTTTCTTTAAAACCACCACAACCATTAAGGAAATATATTCACATCCCCCTATTTTATGAGGCTGGGGTTATTCTGTAGAGAAATTGAACTGGTGTTCATGTTTGTCCAGGGCAGGTCAGTCACTGTTTGCATTAGAACTAGGCAGAGTCTCCTCCTGGATGGGCAGAGCCCACTTGACATATGGTGCACACATTTCTCAGCCCCACTCCAGGAGGGAGAGCAGGAAGAATGGACTCGCTTTGGTGTCCATCAAGCATTATAGCATGAAAAATAAAAGACCCAGAGACAGATATTGGGGTTCAAACTTCAAGCTGAAGACCAGAGAAGCAAAGCAGCCAGTCACTAGCTCAGACTGAAGGGGTGAACCTCAGACTGCTCCCAACTTCACTGCTTCTCAGATTCACTCAGACTGCTACGCTCCTTCTCAACATGGCTAGAGACTGATTGTAAGACTGAATACCAGCTCTGAGACTCTGCTCCTGTCTTATATACCTCCCTAATGCTGGGATTAAAGATGTGGGATCCCAGGTGCTGAGGTCATCTTTGTGTGAGCTGCTTCTCTTTAGGACTGCATCAATTTCATGCAGTCAGTGTGGCCTTGAACTGAAGAGATCGGTCTACCTCTTAATCCCAAATCCTAGGATTAAAGGTGTATATCACCACTGCCTGACCTCTATAGCTTGAGGCTGGCTTTGCTTTCTGAACCCTCAGGCAAGCTTTAATAAATCATAAATAATATACCACCACAAAGCATCAACTCAGCTTTTCCTTACTAATTTTGCTGACTTTTTTTTTTCTTTTTGAGTTGGGGCCTTATGCAGCCCAGGTTGGCCTTGAACTTACTATGTACACAAGCATGTCCTTCAACTCCTGATACTTCTGCCTCCACCTTCCAAGTGTTGGGATTACAGGTGTGTGCTGCCACATCCCCGAATGTAGCACTGGGGATTGAATACCCCATAAGCATTCTGCCATCTGAGCTCTTCCACGGGCCTTTTGCAGAGCATCTCTTCAACTGACAGCTTTCTTGTCAAAATGAAAATAATTCCTACCTCTGGGAGCTATCATGAGAGTCAAAGAGTACCATTTATGCCTGGCACCAAAAAGAGAATAAATGAATTTAAAAACTTTTCTTACCAAAAAAAATTACAGCCTTAGAAATTGCAAAGTTTCATTTTAGTCATAAGTTCTGGGGATTTAATTTGGCATCTGAAACACATTAAGGTAGAAAGCATTACTTTTCTCATTGATGCGTTCATTATTCAAATGTTAGAAAAAGAAAAAGAAAACAGTCCCATCTTTAAATACCATGCGTTCCACGTCAGGTACATCTGTTTATGACAATGAACCTGGACCGTTATCCAGTAAGGAGACAGCTCTGAAGTGAGTGTCTGAGCCGTGAGAACCTGAAGGGAGCAGAGCGCCACAGAGGTAGAGGCTTTGGTCAACACCTGATGATTAGCACTCTGGCTTACTGAAAGTTGAGAGGAACATGACACGAGGAACTCCAATACTAGTGAGAATGGCCCCCATAGGAGCAGACGTCTGAATGCTTAGTCACCAGGGAGTGGAGTGCTTTCATAAGATTAGAAGGCTTAAGAAGGACTTCTTGGAGGGAGAATGTCACTAGGGGTGGGTTTTGAGTTTTCAAAATACAAAGACAGGCCTGGGCTCTCTCTCTCTGCCCTCTGTCTATGGACCAGGATACAAAACTCTCAGCTACCGCTCCTGCACCATAATGACAACTGTAAGCAAGCCCCCAGTGAAATGTCTTTCTTTATAAAAGTTGTGTTGGTCATGGTGTCTTTCACAGCAATGGAACAATAACTAAGAAATTAGCATTAAGGTAGGATAAAGACACACATGGCAGTCATCTGGAACCTACTTGTAACACAAAAGGCCCATGTGGTGTGGTTCAGAAAACACTTTTGTACAGCCACGTATTAATCAATGCTAATAAAAATACATTTAGTTTGCAAATGTCATGTGACTGAGTCATGGACTGAAGGTTAACTCCAATGCTGTTAGACCAGAATCTTTTATTTTGCTTACAGTCATGGTAAGCAATCATTTTAAACAGCCATGCAGAACTGCACGACTCCCCCAGATTCCAATCTCAGCTTGAAAATAAATCATGTTGGGGACTGGTGCTTTTATTATCTCTAATGACCTCTTATTAAGGTCTTTGTGAAGCAGAAACAGCTGACCTGAACAAGGGGTAGCTCATGGACCCAGACTGACAGCTGGGAAACCAGCATAGGACTGGTCCAGACCCACTGAATGTGGAGGTCAGTTTGGAGGCCTGGGCAATCTAGTGGGTCCTGTGGCAGTGGATCAGTATTTATCCCTAGTACATGAATGGACTTGGGGAGCCCATTCCACATAGAGGAATATTCTGTCAGCCTAGACACACAGAGGAGGGTCTAGGCCCTGCACCAAATGCTATGACACACTTTGAAGATCCCCCATGGAAGGCCTCACCCTCCTTGGGGAGCAGAAAGAGGTTGAGATGGGGGGGTCGGTAGGGGCAGGAGAGGAGGGGAGGGAGAGGGAACTGGAATTGACATGTAAAACAAGCTTGTTTCTAATTTAAATTGAAAAACAAAAAGGAAAAAAATATCAGGGCTACTTTCTTAACTATAGCTCCATGTTTTATATGACAACCTCAGAATCTTCCTGTCTGGAATTAGAACCTTTTACATGAGTTTCTAGTCAGAAATATCTGACAGTAGCCAAGAAGCAGATCCTGATTACATTACTACAGACCATGTGCAGCAGCTCACTCTGTTTAAAGAGTGTGTGAACCTGGAATACTGAGAGTAAAGCATGCAGAGGCTTTTGAGTGGTTCCTATTTCTAATCCTGTGAAGTCGTCTGTTTCTGTGTTACTGGATGGCCATGGGAAAGGAACTCTAAAAGCAAAAATATGAGGACTAGAAGGATGTAATGTCTTTGTGCCTGCTGCAGACAGCAGGGGCAGACGAAGATGACCTTGAAGAGACAGAGCGAAGCAGGTGCTTAACACTTAGGATCTGCCTCATCAGAGATGCTTCTTCTTGCAGCAGACAAGCAGTTCATACAGAGACTCACAGCTATCTGCAGAGTGCTCATACCCCCCCCACAGAGCTCAAGGAGTGTTAGGGAAGAGGGTGCAGAAAGAGTGTAAGAGCCAGACATAAGGGAAGATTGCTTCAAAACCGGGCTGTCTAGATGATGGGACAACCATACTCAAGAACGCAGAGGTTGTGGCTGCCTGCACGAGACCTGTACAAGAGCAAGACAGTCAACATGAAGAGTTGAGGGAGATGGCTCAGCACTTGCTGTTCAAGCCTGATGGGTATCCAGACGCTCAGAACTCAGAAAAATAAGCCAGATATGTTAGGGCTGGCAAGATGGCTCAGTGGGGAAAGATGCCAAGCCTGATGGCCTGGGCTCAATTTGCATGACCCATAGGCAGACAGAAAAAATCAATTCCTATGGGTTGTTCTCTGACCCCACCCATACACCATGGCATGTCTGCCTGCCTGTCTCTCTGCCTGTGTGTGTGATAGACTGAGATAGATTAAACCATATGTTGCACCATGCATCTATAACCTTGCAGGTTGGAAACAGGAGAATCACCAGGAAACTCACAGGGCAACCAGCCTAAAGAGCTACAGCAGAAACAAGACCTTACTGCAAAACCAAGTAGAAGGTGAAGATAGACCCCTGCAAGTTTTCCTCTACACACAAGTCATGACACATAAATATACATATACATATACATATACAAAATACACATGCCATACATACACAACAGGCACAAAACATACACCACACACATGCATATACAACAGACATGCTATATAACACACACCTGTACAAAGACAACATTCACACCCTATACCACACACACACACACACACACACACACACACACACATACATACACAACACACAAACATCATATACCACACACGTGCTATGCAGCATACATATATACAACACACATGCTTATACAACATACACACATAACAATTGTTTAAAAAGAATAGAGTGAATGAAAGATGAGGCAGTTCTTAGGAAAGTTCTTGCCAATAACCAACAAGCTATGAGTTAGTCTGTAACCTAGTACTCCTTGATTCATATTTATGTCCTCTCCCTTCCCCCCTCTCTTTCTTCCTCTCTCTCATTTGTTTGTTTTAGAAAATGCCTCATGAAGCCCAGGCTAACCTCAGATTTGCTATGAAGCGAGAGTGGGATGATGACTCACTCCGTAAAGTTCTTGTTCCACAAGATTCAGGACCTGAGTTCAATTCCCAGAACCCACATTTTAAAAGAAAAACAGAAAAGGAATTCATGTCATCACCTAACCAAGTATGGCCCTGACCCTTGAACTCCTGGTCCTCCTGCCATCACCTCCCTAGTGTTGAGACTTCAGGTGTGGGAGCCCAGCTGGCCCAGGTTAGGCTTTCCTCTGCTTTGCCCTCTCACACTTTAAGAGGTTCCTAGGAGCTTGGCCTCTTCCTGAAGTGTGTGTGTGCTCATGTGTGCATGTGCAAACGTGTGTGTGTGTGTGTGTGTGTGTGTGTGTGTGTGTGTGTATGTGTGTGTGTATATATGTGTGTATATGTGTGTGTGTGTATGTGTGTGTGTGTGTGTATATGTGTGTGTGTCTGTATGTATGTGTGTGTGTGTGTGTGTGTATCTGTGAGTACGTGTATTGTACAGGTGTGATCATCCATGCATGTGTGTGTATCTGTGAGTACCTGTATTGTCAGGTGTGATTGCCCATGCATGAGTGTGTATCTGTGAGTACCTGTATTGTTAGGTGTGATCATCCATGCATGTGTGTGTATCTGTGAGTACCTGTATTGTCAGGTGTGATCGCCCATGCATGAGTGTGTATCTGTGAGTACCCGTATTGTCAGGTGTGATCATCCATGCATGTGTGTGTATCTGTGAGTACCTGTATTGTCAGGTGTGATCATCCATGCATGAGTGTGTATCTGTGAGTACCCGTATTGTCAGGTGTGATCATCCATGCATGTGTGTGTATCTGTGAGTACCTGTATTGTCAGGTGTGGTCATCCATGCATGTGCATGTATCTGTGAGTACCTGTATTGTCAGGTGTGATCGCCCATGCATGAGTGTGTATCTGTGAGTACCCGTATTGTCAGGTGTGATCATCCATGCATGTGTGTGTATCTGTGAGTACCTGTATTGTCAGGTGTGATCATCCATGCATGAGTGTGTATCTGTGAGTACCTGTATTGTCAGGTGTGATCATCCATGCATGAGTGTGTATCTGTGAGTACCTGTATTGTCAGGTGTGATTGCCCATGCATGAGTGTGTATCTGTGAGTACCTGTATTGTTAGGTGTGATCATCCATGCATGTGTGTGTATCTGTGAGTACCTGTATTGTCAGGTGTGATCGCCCATGCATGTGTGTGTATCTGTGAGTACCCGTATTGTCAGGTGTGATCATCCATGCATGTGTGTGTATCTGTGAGTACCTGTATTGTCAGGTGTGATCGTCCATGCATGTGTGTGTATCTGTGAGTACCTGTATTGTCAGGTCTGATCATCCATGCATGAGTGTGTATCTGTGAGTACCTGTATTGTCAGGTGTGATCATCCATGCATGTGTGTGTATCTGTGAGTACCTGTATTGTCAGGTGTGGTCATCCATGCATGAGTGTGTACCTGTGAGTACCTGTATTGTCAGGTGTGATCATCCATGCATGTGTGTGTATCTGTGAGTACCTGTATTGTCAGGTGTGATCGCCCATGCATGTGCGTGTATCTGTGAGTACCTGTATTGTCAGGTGTGATCATCCATGCATGTGTGTGTATCTGTGAGTACCTGTATTGTCAGGTGTGATCGCCCATGCATGAGTGTGTATCTGTGAGTACCTGTATATTGTACAGGTGCTATCATACATGCATGTGCATGTGGAGGCCTGAGGCTGACTGCTCTCCAACTTATTTTTGTAGTCAAGGTTTCTTGGTGACTATGGAGCCCCATTTAGGATAATCTGGCTGGACAGTGATCTACCGGAACCCACCCCACACCTCCCACCCAGTACTGTTTACACCGAGATCCCATGGGCTCTCACATGGGCTAATGGGATCCAAACTGAGGTCCCCACACTTGCGCAGCAAGCACTTCATCCACTGAGCCAACCCTTCAGCCCTGGTTTTCCCATTGCCCACTCCTAGGAGTTCTTTCTCCTGGTAACACCTTGTCTGGTACATTTCTCAAAGCCACCCTTTGACCCCCAATCCTCGGGTTCAGTTCGTCACCAGGATAAAGGATGAAATGCACCCCTGCCTGCCATAACCTCAGCCCACAGAACAAAGCATTCTGCACCAGTCTTCACCCTTCTAAGACGCTTTGAATTTCCTCTCACAGAGTGAGTGTTGCTTCCTGTCAAATCTAACCCTAATTGCATGACTTATTTATCACTCACCTCCATCCATATTCATATGAACAGCTCCTACAATTTCAATTAGTCCTGTGTATGTATCTGGGTTTCAATACTTCAACCTGTTTCACAGAATTTTGCCTCCTGTAGGATGGCAGGCTTCTCTAGAGTCAACCACTCCTACCAGGTCAGGAAAGTCTGTATTCCACCATTTTCTAGAAGTGCTTAGGCCCCTAATTTTGTTTTCAAATCTACTCCTTTGCCCATGTCAACGACCAACTCCTACTGAAGTCACAATCTGCAAATAATTCCTCAGACCTGTGAAACCCATGACACATACAGTTCAGCCTCTGCCAGGCACACACACTTCTGGCCAGGAACATTTGTAGCTAACTCACAAACACCACAAGCCCATAGTAAATACCCAATACAATGTTGGTTAGAGGATTCAGAGACCACACAACAAAAGAAGTTTTTAAACTTATGGGGGTTTTTTTCTACCTGAAATTTCATTAAAATGATAATAAAGAAGAGATATAATCCAAGGTATCTTCATTTGAGGTCTCCAGAAGGAGGACTCTGAGATAAGGGGTCTTGAATAGAAGCAATTTATATGAGAGTTGACCCCTGGAAACACTGGCAGAAAGAAGGAAAATGAGATACAGACTGTCAATAAAGGGTCCCTTGGCAAACAGTATCCCTGTAGGCATCTGGACCGTAATGCCATTAGCGTTATCCAACAGAGGTGAAGAAGCAGGAGCTCACCAAGTCCCACTAACCTTGCTTAAGGGGTCTTTCTCAGGCTCCACAAACCTGTCCTGTGGGTGGGTAGAATAGTCTCCTAAATAAGATACAGTCCTCTGGCTAAAACCGGAGCTAGCATGGGTGCTCGGAAGTAGAATTCAACGAAGAGAACACACAGACCTCCAAAGGGTTGGGGAAGTACCACAAAGGACGTTGTGTTTAACAGAGATGTGGAAGGCAGAAGGCAGATGGAAGACTAGTGACCGAGAAATGAAAGAATGCAGCTCAGTGCATAAAGCAAAGGAGGAGGCCAGGGAGGGTGCAAACCGTGGAGAAAGACCAAGTCCCATTTAGAGAGTCCACGCTGAGACTCTAATCAAGAATAAAACAGGGATTAATGCAGCAGGTGTAAACTACAGCCCACCACCTACTTTTGTAAGTTTTCATATATTCGAAAGGTGGGCATCTTATTTTGTTTTCTCCTGGCTTGGTTTTGTGCTGCTCAGATCCTTGATCATGCCGCATGAACACTGTCACTGAGCTGCAGCCCCAGCCCAAAGCACTGTTTCACTTGCTGATCTTTTGAAAATGAATATATAATCTACCAAGCCTAAATTTAGCACCAGGCTATGACAGAACGCAATGGCTGAGCCTAGTTGATGGAGAGGTCAGTGCACATACAAGCTTTGCTCCACCTTTGATAGTGTACTGTCTGAACCCTGCACACAATATAGATAGCATCTAGGTTGATAGATAGCAAGTAGACTGTGACACTGGGTGGTATCCTGAGCATAGGAAACCTCAAAGCCCGCCCCCACAGTGACACACTCCCTCCAGCAAGGCCACACCCACTCCAACAAAGCCACACCTCCTAATAGTGTCACTCCCTAAGAGATTATGAGGATCAATTACACTCACACTATCACAACCTTTAAATGTAGCATGGTTTTGTGTTTCATTTATTTGTTGTTGAGGTGCTAGGAACCAAACTCAAGGCCCCACTCAAGCCAGGCAAGCAGTCCACCAATTTTATCCCAAATCCCGTTTTAAATTAACTAATTTGTAGCTTGGTTTTGTTCTGTTTTGAGACAGGATCTCACTAGGCAGCCCTGGCTGAGCTCTCACTCACACTGCAGACCAGACTCTGCTTGAACTAACTTAGATTCTCCTGCCTCTGCCTCCTGAGTGTGTGCCGCCACACTCAGCATGCACAGCTTTGATAATTGATTTACCTCTGACATACTATGTCTTCCAGGCCGCGCCACATTAAACTCCAGCTTACACTCTTTCTCTACATGCTTCTCAACACATGTGTTAGGATTTTAAGCGTGAAATAGAACAAGTGCAGGCTCCAGTGCTTTAGTTTCAGTCGTGAAGTAATTCGGCACATGATTAGAAAGGTAAACAAGCTTTAAAGTGTATTCGTGTCAACTGTGGATTTCATACGATGTATTTTGATCATAGTCACACGCAACTCCTCCCCTTAACTCTCTCAGACCCACCCCACCTCTCCAGAGTCCCCCAATTTCACGTCCTCTTCTTGTTTGTTTGGTTAGTTGGTTTGGTTTTGGTTTTGGTTTTTGAGACAGGGTTTCTCTGTATAGCCCTGGCTGTCCTGGAACTCACTCTGTAGACCAGGCTGGTCACAAATTCAGAGGCTCAGAGATCCATCTGCCTCTCAGTGCTGGGATTAACAGCGTGCTCCACCACTACCATCCAGCTGTGTCCTCTCTTTTTTTTTTAAATAACCCAGTGAGTCTAATTTGTGCTGTCCCTATACTCCTGGGTTTGGGGTCCTCTACTCAGACCTGAGTGGCCTAGGTATCAGGAGCAAACCCACTATTGCTAAAAAGACAGAATAAAGGTGTTCCCTAAGTTCCTGTCTCTACCCATATATTAGTGAAGTTCTCAGTGCTCTTTAAACTTTCTATGTTCATTGTCTGGCAACTCATGCAGAAACTCACAACTGGTGCAGAGTGTCTGTAGGGTGCTCAGCCACAAACGGAACATTTATATCACACGCATGCACACACACACATACACATACAAAGAGAGAGACATGTGATCTCACACAGATGCACATGCACACACACACACACACAGAGACACGTGCTTGCACACATGCATACACACACATGAATACACACACACACACACACACACACACACACACAGACAGACATGTGATCTCACACAGATGCACATGCACACACACATACACACAGACATGTTCTTGCACACTTGCACATGCACAAACACATGAATACACACACATGCACATGCATACACACACATGCACACACACACACATACCCACACACACATACACACACACCATACTCTTATGCTCATGGACCACTGTGGGAAAGGTGACAGAAAGATTGTAAGAGACAGAGTCAGAGAGAACCAAACTGAAACAGTGTCTTCTGAACATATCAGGCCCACTGTACTCATGAAAATATAGATTTTTATAATGTCCTTATTCTGATGGGACCAACTACCAGGTGACAAATGAATCATGTTATGACTGTGAACCGTGCATACACTGACCTGGTGAGTGTGTTACCCAACAGTTCACAGTATGTCAGTCACTTATTTACAATTACATATTTATTCACAGGCATACTGTGCCAATACATTAAATATTTCCTATGCACTAGTAGGTAATGTATCCAGATCCTATATGATTCTTTAAAAAGTAAATAATGTTTGAATTCTCCAATTTTCGAGAGAAGTCATTTACAATTATCTACATTAATGTGAGCCCATGTGGTACCACTGAAGTTGTGGTGCTTTGTCTCTCTGAGCTACACAGTGCATAGTACGACAGGGGTTAGCTAGCTGCCTGCACCTGTGAAGTGCATAGTACAACAGGTGATAGCTGGATGCACCTGTAGAGTGCAGAGTACAACAGGTGATGATGGCTGGCTGCACCTGTAGAGTGCATAGTACAACAGATGATAGCTGGCTGCACCTATAGAGTGCATAGTTCAACAGCTGTTAGCTGGCTGCACCTGTGGGGTGCATGGTACAACAGGTGTTAGTTGGCTGCACCTGTGGGGTGCATGGTACAACAGGTGATGATGGCTGGCTGCACCTGTAGAGTGCATAGTAAAACAGGTGATAGCTGGCTGCACCTGTAGAGTGCATAGTACAACGGGTGATAGCTGGTTGCACTGTGGGGTGCATGGTACAACAGGTGTTAGTTGGCTGCACCTGTGGGGTGGGATTCATTGACAAAAGCAACCTTAGCTGCTGTGTGCTACATCAGCCACCATTACCAAGACTGGATGGCACAGAAGAACCTTGAACACCGAGCCTAATCTGAGGTGACCTCACTTGAGATGGGGACACCTGAGCAGATATCTGAGGGAGAGAGAGAGAGATGAAAAACACCTGTAAGGACAAATAAGGACCTATAAGAGCAAAGGCCTGAGGCAGGAACGTGTCTGCACAATAATTCTGGGTTAGCAGAGAGCCTGCACTGGGAGGAGAGTAAAAGGACATGGGGGCAAGCAGGTGACAGCCAGGAGAAGTGGGTTTTTACTCCCTCCCGAGGGATGCTGGGGAGGGGGCACAAGTGGCTCAGTACGAAGTGCAGCCTCCCTTCCACCATTCCCCAGCTGCAGCTCCACGATTCCCTGAGGATTCTTCCTGCCACATTGGAGCTGGGTGTGGGGGCTCAGCTTGAGAGACTGAGGCAGGGGGATTCCAAGCTGAAAGTCATCCTGGGCTATAAAGCCAGTCTGAGATTAAAACCCTGCCTTAGAATAAAAGGAAGCAGGGTGTTGGTGGCTCATGCCTCTAATCCCAGCACTTGGGAGGCAGAGACAGGAGGATCTCTGTGAGTTCGAGGCCAGCCTGGTCTCCAGAGAGAGTGCCAGGATAGGCTCCAAAGCTACACAGAGAAACCCTGTCTCAAAAAACCAAAATAAAAAAAGAATAAAAGGAATATTTATTCAGACACACTCCCCTTACTGTCCAATATCTCCCCTGAAGGTCAACACTATATAATTCAGGTTTTACTTACTGGTTTTGATTTGAGTGTGCGCCTTCTTCAATTACAATATAAATTACCCAAAAGGCAGACAGACATACTCTCTTCTATCTTTTGTTCCACTGTACTATGCAAGAGGCGAAACTAATATCCAGCACAGAGTAGGAAACCCGTAAATGCGTATCAAGCAATAGAGTGGAAGAAGTTAGCAAGTATCAAATACTGGAAACTGGGACACGTGTAAGTGGACAGCGTGTGTTGTCCTTTGCTCCCTGGAGCACCTGTTCACATAGTCACCCCACACTTGCTAAGTCTTCCCATCACACATGTTCAGCAGAAGTTGCATCAGCTTCATGATGGCCTGTTGTTTCTTAAAGTTTTCCTTTTTACCTTGTTTTTAATATGCAATAATTCCACCATTAAAACTGCATCAACAGGAGTTGGAGAGATGGTTCAGAGACTAACAGCACTGGCTGCCCTTCCAGAGGTCCTGCGTTCAATTCCCAGCACCCACATACCTCCTCACAACCGTCTGTAACTGTGGCCCCATGGGATCTGGTGTCTTCTTCCGGTGCGCAGATGCCAATGGAAACCAAACTTCCATATACATAATTACATCTTTAACTTAAAAATCTCACATGGTCATAAAGCCTCAAAGAATTCTCCACAAGGATGACCTATCAGGAACCAGGCTTGGATAGCTTGCAAATATATTTTTCAAATTACTCCCATTCCCCTAAGTGTGTTTTAAGTAAGAATGATTACAGAAATTCTTAGTGTTATATAACTTGCATATTGCTCTTCTATGTTTTCTATCATTTCTTGAGAATTAATTATTAGCAAACGAGTTTAAATAACTGAATTTCCCTCAAGCACTGTAATAAGTTAAAACAATCCAGCACTCCATTATCTTCTCTATTATTCCTGGATTTTTTGTATTTCATATATAACTGAATCATAACTGAACTATTTGGAGAGTGTTCGGGTGGTTCTTTCACCAGCTTAAGTCATGCTGTTTTAATTAGCAGAACTGTTTATTTATAACACAAAGCTAGCAGATGTTTGTAGTAATTATTCTCAAACTCTATTAGAAAGCCTTAAATTTTTTGTATGCTTTAAGTGGTGTGGGCATTTTATTGTATTGCAATTTTTCATAAGTCAGTTATTAATTTATATTACATACAATAATCTTCAATTAATCAAGTTTTTAAGCAAGTATCCCATCCTCCTAGCTAATTAACAACAGGGATATATTATACATGTCTCTGCACGGGACTTTCAATAAAAACTATTGTCTATGGTCTGAGCATTGAGCTGCTGCAAAAACCAAGGGCACAGACACTCAGTGAAAATAAAACCAGACAAACCAAACTGCATCAAAAAAACATGCACACAGTGAGGGAACGAGAATGGGCCAGCACCTGCAAGGTGGGGAAACACCTGTAAACCACACGTTCCATAAGACATTAGTGTCTAAATTGGGAAGAACACAGATAAAAAGAAAAACAAGTAAATAAAGTTGATGAACTTGGGATACAGTTCTCAAAAAGAAGGCCTGGTGGGGGTATGAGAAGATGCTGTCATCATCATTACCCATCAGAGAGCAGCAAACAGATGTTCCAGAAGCTAGCCTCACATGTCTGCTTGGATGGTTGGTCTCAGGAGCAGAATGTGGAAAAGGGAACACTGTAGACCATTGGTAGGGACAAGAAAATGGCACAGGAGTGAAAGAGGGAACCATGGAACAGTCTCAGAAAATCAAGTACCAGTGTGTGGTTCTACTACTGGCTTTGTATCCAAAGGAAAGAAAATAACCGTGTAAGTTTGCACTGTTGTGGTAATTGCAGCATTATCCACGAAGGAACAGAACCAAGCCAGGTATGATAGCACACACCTGTAGTTATAGCACCTGGGAAGCTGAGGCAGGATAACTGCAACCAGTTCAGGACTATCCTGAGCCGATTGGTGAGTTCTAGGTCAGCCTGGGCTAAAGAATAAGACCTTGTTTCAAAATGATGATGATGGTGGCATGGAACTGACCTACATGTCCGTTGACAAAAGAACAGATTAAGAAAATGCTGTTAACACATCATATATGAGGAAATCATTGAGTGGACCAGTCTTTAATTCTTAATTCTTGAAATATGTGTGTACGGGTACTCATGTGGGGAGGGTGACAAAAGACAACTTTGGGTAGCACTCCTTGAGAAAGACCACACAACTCTTTTGAGGCATTCCCCAGTTGACCTGGAGCTCACCGGTTGGATTAGACTGACTGACAGCAATCACTAGGGGTTCTCCAGTTCCCACCTTCCCCATAGCTGGGGTGATGAGCATAGGTCAAAATTCTGGCATTTTTATGTGGTTCCAGGGATGGAACTCGGGTCTTCTCATTTGCAGGATAATGTTTTACCAATGCAAGTATCTCCACAGCCCTTCCTCTAGCACTTAGGAAGAAGGCAGGCCTTTTGCTTATGATGCTGATTAAGCCTGGAGAATTTTGCACCAGGCAAAGGAAGCCAGCACAGGTTGGCATGAGTTCACTATTCTGTACACTCAGAAAAAGAATCAGAGAAGTAGCAAGGAGAACAGAAGCCATCAGGGGCAAGAGAGGAGTGGGGCTGATGATCAAAGTGTTCTGAGTTTCACTTTCACCTGAAGCATAAACTCTGCTTGTGCACCAACAGACTACACTTCACAGTAATGGACTCTAGGGCAGAGAAATTGCTAAGAGACTGTAGCTAAGCATTCTCACCACAAAACACGTTACCTGGCATATTTTACCATTTCACAGCATATGCACACATCAAATCATCACATTGTGTACAGTCATTGTACACAACTTTTATTTATTAATTTAAAAACTGCCCATATTGTCAGGTTTGGGGGCATTTGAAATAGAAATGTACCAAGGTTAATAAATTGATATATTTGCTAAAATAGAATAGTTTGAAAATTCTGATCAATAGTTGCATATTAGGAAGGAGAGATGAAATCAAATAAAGTATAGGACTCATATTATGGATATGCCAAAATGAACTCCATTGCTTTGTGTGGTAACTTTAAAAACTATTAAAAGTTGGAGGCCACCGGGAAGGTGGCTCAGTCGGGAAAGTGTTTGTTGTATAGCATGAGAACCTGAGTTCAGATACCCAGCACCCATATCAAAGCAAGACTTGGGATGTTCCCCTCAAATTGTTGGACATGGTGTTCCGGAAACACCCAAAATAATAGTCTATTGCCAATGCTCTAAGTTGCTCACAAAGCATGATAGTAAGTGATGGGGGTGTCTTTCTGTATACATGTTGCTCTTATTGGTTGATGACTAAGACACTGATTGGCCAGTAGTCAGGTAGGAAGCATAGGTGGGGCTACAAGATGAGGAGAATTCTGGGGAGAGGACATAGAGAGCAGCCAGAGGAAATGCCATGTAGCTGTTGGGAAGATAGGAAGCTGGACCTGGAAATACTAAGATTAAGAGAAATGGGTTAATAATTAAGAGAGAGCTAGCTAATAAGAAGCCTGAACCATTGGCCAAACAGTTTATAAATTATTATAAATCTCTCTGAGTTTATTTGGGGCTAAACAGCTGTGGGACCAGGCAGGAAAGAACCTCCGTCTATAACTAAGTCCCTATTGCTGAAAATGTCGAATACATTGGTCTCAGGATGTGGAGAGATCAAGTTGGTAATGACCAAGAGGCTTCCTCCCTGCTTGCTAATTCTCCTGGTAACACAATGTGCCATGTAGGCTTTTACAGGGGAATTTCAGCAACAGCCTTACACAGCTGTGACCCTTGTGAACTGCGGTGGTGGCTGGTGACAAGACACACAAGGGTGCTACAGTAACACAAATGTCATGAAAGTAACCAGCCACCTTCAGATTGGACTGAGGGCTCTGCTCATGGAGGGCACATATCCCGGTACTGTGAATCTTAACCAGCCCCTTCAGGTTGGACTGAGGGCTCTGCTCATGGAGGACGCATACCTTGGTACTGTGAATCTGGCCAAGAATCCATGACCGGGAAGGTCAGAGGCTCCAGGGCTAAACCTACAACCGTTACTTTGCTAAATTGATATAGTATCAAGTTGCCTCTAGATTCATAGCTATACTCATTAACTAGAGTAACTTTTCAACCTTGTCAGAGAAGTTTCTTAGCAGTTAATGCATAAACTCACACTGGTCATTATGCAGAGAATAGGTGTCTACGAATTACACAGCCACAAATGGCAAATCTACCTGCCCCAAAAACTCAGGGGCCATCAGGAAAGAGGGGCCAGGAAGACAGTGAAGAGCCAGAGGTCAGAGAGGACCAGGGCAAAGTAGTTTCATCTGGACATGACAGGGCCACAGACTCGTGAACTCTCAGCAGCTGTGGTTGTCTTCACAAGACCTACACAAGATCAAGCCAGTCACCATTCTAAAATGGAGTGGAAGGGATTCATGAATCTTCACCCCCAACTAAGGATCTATGGATAGTTTATGCATTCTGGGAAAGAGAAAGTAAGAGGTGTGTGTGTGTGTGTGTGTGTGTGTGTGTGTGTGTGTGTGTGTGTTTTTCTAAGATGCAGGTCATTTTTAAAAATGTAAGTTAGCCAAGCTTCAGTGGATGGCCCAACATCCATGAGTATGTAATCAGCACAAATTGGTCTAGGCGTTATAAAAGAGATAGATGATAGATGGATAGATAGATAGATAGATAGATAGATAGACAGACAGACAGACAGACAGATAGCTGTTAAGTAAGGAAGGGAGAGAGGGGCATGGAGGACAAAGTTTAGGTATTAGAGGGGCATGGAGGATCTGGAAGGAGTTGGAGGAAGTAAATATGATCAAAATACATTGTATGCATATATGAAATTCTCAGAGAAAAATGTATTTTTAAAAGTCTTGGCATGATAGCACTATATATAACCCTAACACTGAAGGTCTGGGGATGGTAGAACAGTAATGGGTAGATGCCCTGCAGCTTACTGGCCAGCTAGTTTACACGAATCAGTCAACTCTTGCTTCAATGAAAGAATCGTTCTTTAAAACTAAGGCGGAGAGCCAAGCATGGAAGTGCATGCCTGTAATCACAGCATGTGGGTGTGGAGGCAAGAGCATCGGAATTCAAGGCCATACATACAGCTACATACAGGGTTTGAGGCCAGCCTGCGATACACGGGACCCTGTCTCAAATGAAGTAATAAATAGGTGGAGAGCAACTGAGGAAGACACTCATCCTTCACCCTCTGGCCTGAACACACATGAAAATAATTAAATATAGTAGCATAGTGATTAACGTAGACTTTAAATGTTAGTTATAAATGAAATAACTAACTCCACAGTTTAAATTGCTCAAAGTAGTAGTCTCCGCTCAGAAATGAAATGGACTACGAATTGTGATCATCAGATTACCAGAGGAAGGGTGTCCTGTTTGGATAACAGGGAAAAATAACTTCTTGACTAATGAGCTTGATTGAGGCAGTTTATTGGCATTTACAACAGAGACGGTAGAATAGGAATAAACAGTGGGTCACTGAGCAGGGTCTCCTCCGCTTGTTTCCTTACACTATGTATTCCTTTCGCTTGTGAATCCCAAACAAGTGCTCTTTGCTCACAGACCGAATACATCTGGCAAATGCCTTCCCCGTAAATTACATCTCCTGTCATAAGAGAGTCATACACAGTAGGTTAAGACCTAGGAAAGCTTTTCAAAGAACAGAAGATGAAGAAAGTTTTCTCAAAAGATAGATTCTAGTTAGAGGAGACAGAATGCACAGAAGGATAAATCTGAAATGACTCTACAGACTTTTTACAAAAAACAAAGCAAAAAAAAAAAAAAACATTGTGAAGCCAAAATTCATCTAGCTACACTTTACAAAGTAAAAAGAAATAGGAAGTAGTGGCACACACCTTTAATCCCAGCACTCTAGAGGCAGAGGCAGGCGGATCTATGAGGTCAAAGTCTGGTTTTCCAGGACAGCCAGGGCTACACAGAGAAACTCTGTCTCATAAAACCAAAAAAACCAAATACCAAGGGAGGAAGTAGAGGATCTACCTATCTCAACCACCTACTCAGAAGGAAAAAAATGAATAGTTTAGTCATTAACACAAATTTCCAGCTTTTATCGTCTCTGGTTGTGGTTGCTGTTAATAATTCAGCTTGTGAAGAATATAGGCTTTTGCATTATATATTTATTAGTAAGCAAGTCTCCATGTATGCACTCCTTTGCACAAATGTCCACTGGTAAAATATCAAAAGCAAAGAGTCTCTTCTTAAAGTACCTCCAAAAAATAAAAGTAGAAAGGTTACCCATGGTGTGGAATAGCAGTATTGGACAGGAACTAAAAATGCAAATCTAGATCCCAAATATAACATAAATACTACAAGAAGTAACACAGTAAGTTAACAAAAGTTAAACAAACTACTTAGCTATATGCTGAAGGGTAATGGGATGGCTGTTCTTGGTTATCAACGTAACTACATCTGGAATGAACTAACCCCCAAAATGGTAGGCATGCCTTGAGGAATTTTTGTTTCATTTGGAATAGGAAGATCCACTTCTAACTCTTATCTTTCAGGTGGAAAGATGAACCTTTATTCTAGATCTTCTGAGGGGGGCATGCCTTTAATCTGGATCTAGAGTTGGGAAGGCACACCTTCAATCCTGATCTTTGGAAAGTCCACCTCTATTCTGGATCGAGCATTCTTGATATAAGGGCATGGAAGAAGGAAGCTGTCACTCTTTGCCTGCTTGCTCTCCCCTTGCTAGAAGTCCATTCCCTCACTGTCATTAGAGCCGGCTTCTTTGGGATTCCAGTGTATACTGAAGACCTGCTGAGACATCCAGCGTTGTGGACTGAGAAACTACTGGATTCTTTGACTTTCTGTTCTTGGCCAGTCGTTGTTGGATTAGCTGAACCACAGCCTTGAAGTCATTCTAATAAATCCCATATACATAAAGAAAGTCATATAAGTTCTGTTACCCTACAGTACCCTGTTAATGCAGACGATTATGGAATCCTGGAGGATTTATGAGCCTATCCATCAGGAAGAAAATTCAGCCGTGTGCTGAACAATGAGTTACGATAAAGAACAGAGAGGGCAAGCGAAGAGTAAGATGCAGACGCTGTATTGGTCATGCTGCTTTAACCAGTGAGTCTATGGGCCCTTGTTCATGAATGAAAATAAGCAAGGTCCTGTGTAACCAGGCTTAGAATCAAAGAGGGTCAGGGTACACGATTGCTGTGGAAGGAATCATAGGAACCAATGAATTATGACCAATGGCTCATTTTTATTTTTAATGTTTTATTAATTCATTTATTTATACTGTTTTAAAGACATTCTGTTGTATGTTGTATGTATGCATGTGTGTCTGTGTATATGTGCACTTGAGTGTGGGTGTCTGTAGAGGCCAGAACTGGTTGTCAGATCCCCTGGAGCTGGAGTTAGCGGCAGTTGTGAACCATGTGACATTGGTGCCAAGAATCAAACTCAGGTCTTCTGCAAGATCCAGGCACTCTCAACTGCTGAGCCATCTCCCAGGATGGCTTTGAACTCACTATACAGTAGAGGTTGACCCTGAAATCTACCTCCCATGTCCTAGAATTACAGGCACAGACCACCACACCCAGACTTCATTTTTAAAAACTCAGAACCTACAAGATTGTGGTATGTTATGGAGAAGCTACTTTCTTGGATCCTTGCTACCCATGAAGCCTAGCTACAAGAGAATATTAAAAAGTTAGGAACATTCTGAGCTGGTAAACTTTTTTTTAATGCTATTATTTAGTAAATCATGCCCAGCCCCTGAAGACTGATGAAAAGGGATAAATTCAACATCTAATGACTCCAGTGATTTAATCTCCTCATTCCAAAGAGGATCAAGAAATATGATTCTCAGTAGATAGACACTTAAAAGATAAATTGGGGGAGCTGGAGGAGGAGCCCCAGGTCTTACACTACACTATATGTTTGAGGGTTTTCAAAACCCCAAATCCACCGTCTAAAAATCAATCAGGAGTCTGCTAAAACTGTTCCATGCTGAATCTCAGCTATTAGAAAATGACGGAGTTAGCTAAATGGACTGGCTCATATTCAAAAGGCTTAAGTCATTTGGGTCCCCTATGATAAAGAAATAAAAATGCCAACCGCTAATGCCACTATTGTAAGTCACAATTTTAAAGCTGCATTGTCGGCAATGGGAAATGTAATTTCAGAATTTTAATGAAAATGCTTTTATAATAACTCAAAAAAAGAAAGGAATAAAGGATGAGACAGTCAGAAAGGCATATAGCATTCCATAAAGAATGCTCAGCTCCTCTGTTATGTACAAAAGCAGATTGAGATCTGACAAACCAGTTTTGGTCAGAATCTGTTAATGAGTTACTGTCCTTACTCTCAAACCCAAAATCTATAGACATTTGAAGTCTGAAGGTATCAGGAAACTGACTGAGCCCTTTATCTAAATAAGTATCCCTACTGCAATAATTCTCTCGATTGCTTATAATCCATTTTTTTCTCCTTACAATTTATCTGTAAAAGTCATTATTGCTTGAGCTGGGCTCAGTAGCGACTGGGAAACTACTCCACGCCCCCATCACAACCTTCAAACATCACGACAGGTCCCTCCTCTTCCATCCCTGACAGCCTCTCTTTCAGATTTCTTTCCGTGACAACAATTTTGCCATCAGCTATTAAAAAGTTCCGTCTTGTCTGATTCTGAGCATTAGTCTCACATTCTATTTGGATCTTCTTCCCTCCTGACAGCTCAGGGATGACTTGATACAGAGAGAAGTAATGGAAAAACACAGGGAGGGCTCTGGAACATTGCTTTGTGCTGTTCTCTTCTCTCCCCATACTCCAACCCCAGCAGCCATCAGAATATGATCTCTCAATTTAATTCACACTTGACTGATAATGTCCTCTGTCACTGGGACTCCTGGGGCACAGTGGTGAATTCTGGAAAATTTGGTAAGTTTATGACCTAGTTGCTTCCTACAAGTAACAATGAACTAGTCACACTAGGTCAGTGCTCCACTAAGAGCTACAGCCCAGCCCAATATTGAACTCTGTCTATAAGGATGGTGCTCCACCACTGAGCTACAGCCCAGCCCAACAATTAACTCTGTCTGTAAGGATAGTGTTCCACCACCGAGCTACAGTCCAGCCCAACAGTGAATTGTCTGTAAGGTCAGTGCTCCACTAAGAGCTACAGCCCAGCTCAACAATTAACTCTGTCTGTAGGGACAGTGCTCCACCACTGAGCTACAGCCCAGCCCAACAATTAACTCTGTCTGTAAGGACTTTGCTCCACCACTGAGCTACAGCCCAGTCCGAAAGTCCGCTGTTGAGGTCTGCTCTTACACTTAAGGTATCCACAGCATCACTTCCATACACAATGCTCTTACACAGGCCTACTCCACATACAGGAATAAAGTGGATGTGTATCATGACAACCTATTGACCCTTCTTCAACTACAGTCTCTTCACTGAGTCTTCCCAAGAGGAGAAACCCTGTCTGCTCAGGATGACACGGGAATCCCTGTGGTTTCTATACTTCTGCAAATGTCCAGCCAGAAGTCATTCTAATTTTCACAAAAATCTAACCTCTTTGAAGCAGTACTTGTTTGCAGTTTTATGTGGAGTGTGTGTGTGTGTGTGTGTGTGTGTGTGTGTGTGTGTGTGTGTGTGTGTGTGTGTGTGTTGCATTTGTACATGTTCATACATGTCAGAGGTCAACATTTGGTGTCTGGTTTCCCACCAAACCTGCAGCCATTGATTCCATTATTTGGCGGCAGCAATCTCTAGGCATCTCCTCTCTCTAGCTCCCAAGCTCTGAGATGACAAACATGCACTACCACACACATGGCTTCTTATGTGAGCTCTGAGACTCAGAACTTGGGCATGTATACCAACAACCGTTTCCCTGGCCCCCTGAGCAGTACTCTCAGAGCATCACAATGCTTGCTTAGTAGAGAGGGAAGATTTGCCCTCACCTCTCTGTAAAGGAGGAATGCAGAGTTCCTTATCATTCACTCCCCTTCAGTGTTTAATGACACTCTTCAGAGGCTGATGACAGCAATGGTGACCTGACTAGGGAAATGTCCAGAGATCTACAAGGATGAAACCCACTAACAATCTAAACAATAGTGGAGAGGCTGCCTTAAATGTCCTTCCCTGATAATGAGATTGATGTCTACCTTATATGCTATCCTAGAGCCCTCATCCAGTGGCTGATGGAAGCAGAAGCAGACACCCACAGATATACACTGAGATGAACTCTTGGAATCCAGTTGCAGAGAGGGAGGAGTGATGAGCAAAGGGGTCAAGACCAGGCCGGTGAAATGCACAGAAATAGCTGACTTGAACAAGGGGGAGCTCAAGGACCCCAGACTGTTAGTTGGGAAACCAGCATAGGTCTGATCCAGACCCCATGAACGTGGGTGTCAGTGAGGAGGCCTGGCCAATCTATGGGGCCTCTGGTAGTGGATCAGTACTTATCCCTAGTATACAAATGGGCTTTGGGAGCCCACTCCACATAGAGGCATACTCCCTCAGCCTAGACACACTGGGGAGGTTCTAGGCTCTGCTCCAAATGATGTGACAGACTTTGAAGATCCCCAATGGAAGGTCTCACCCTCCCTGGGGAGCAGAAAGGGGACTGGGTAGGGGGCTTGTGGGGGGCAGGGAATGAGGGGAGGGAGAGGGAACTGGGATTAACATGTAAAACAAGCTTGTTTCTAATTTAAATTTAAAAATCTGAGAAACAAAATAAACAATGTATGAAGCTTCTAAAAAAAAAAAAAAAAAAAAAAAAAAAGAATGGTGGCATGGTGGCCTGGCCAACTTGCCGCAGGAAATTCTAGTGGGCTGGGTCAACACCTCTCTTTAGAGTGTAAGGGTAACTGTCATCTGTGCCCCAATTGTGAGGTCCAATTCTAAGACAACTACATGTCTCTCACTCCACACATTGCTACAGATCTCAAGAGCCTTCAAACAAAACTCCTCAAAGAACTTGTCTAAATTGCCACCCAAGCACCAGAGAGGAAAAAATGCAAACCAAGAGCTTCAACCATGGCTCTGTCCCTCTAGAACTGTCCTGTCCTTGGCCTCTGTGACGTGGCCCTGGGAAGGGCATTTGAGTCATGGCAAAGCAAGCAGGACAGCCTCTTCCTAGAAGCAATCTCCCTGGTATTAATAAATTGGTGTTCCAGTCAGTACCCCGCCAACCTAGTCCAGGGACAGCTGCCATACTAGAATATCAAATGCCTCTTTGGGAAAGTAAGAAATGGACTCAGAATTAACAAAGACTCGGGACACTACCAGTGTTTCTATGAACTAATTAGAAAAGCCAGAGTCCTTGCATCTGGAAGAGAGATTAACATTACAAGGACAGTTTAAGAAACAATATAAAATGCAATCATCAAGACCAAGTTTAGGCTTTCTGCTCCATTGCCTCTTTTTTACTCATTTATGGGATTTTGGTAATTTTTATTTGTTATAGTCTCTAAGCCACTACAATAACCAGGCAGATAATTAATCTTGCAAATGTTATATTCTCATTTGCTTTCCTGTCACTGTGATAAACAATGACCAAATCCAACTCAGGGGAAGGAAAGAAAGCATTTATTTGGCTTACAGGTCGTCTTAGTCAGTGTTCCATTGCTGTGAAGAGACACCATGACCATGGCAACTCTTCTAAAGGAAAACATTTAATTGGGGCTGGCTTACAGTTTCAGAGGTTTAGACCATTATCATCGTGAAGGAAAGCATGGCAGTGTGCAGACAGACAGGGTGCTAGAGACGGAGCTGAGAGACAGAACTGACAGTTTCTCATCTGGATCACCAGGCACCAGGAGGAGACTGTGTGCCACACTAGTTTGAGCATAGGACCTCAAAGCCCACTCCCACAGTGACACACTTCCTCCAACAAAGCCACACCTACTCCACCAAGGCCATACCGCCTAATAATGCCACTCCCTGTGGGCATATGGGGACCAATTATGTTAAATCTACTACAGGATAACCTGTGGGAAGCCAGAGCAGGAGCTCAAGACAGGAACCTGGAACCAGTGACTGAGCAGAGACCACAGGGGAATGCAGCTCACTGGCTTGCTTCATCTGTGCTGGCACAGCTTTCCATATATGGTAGGTACCATCCGCCTTGGGCTGGACCCTCCAACATCAATTAGCAATCAAGAAAATCCCCCCAAGACATGGCCACAGACCAATTTGGCAGAGGTAATTCTTTAACTGAGGTTCTCTCTTCCCAAGTGCTGACCAAGACTAACTGTGACATAACTTAGGTCTTTATTCTAATTTCACACACAGACGTAAGAGTAAGCAGTAGTGGAGAAATGATGAAATCCAGAGTCTCGTTTAACTCAGCCCAGGACCTGCTGTGATTCCAGGCAAATCACTGACCTCCATGCCGTGTGCACGCCTACTCTTTCTGCTATTGTTGCTGTGTGTGTGTGTGTGTGTGTGTGTGTGTGTGTGTGTGTGTGGTGTGGTGTGGTATGCAGTGGTGTGGTATGGTGTAGTGTGGTACTGTGTGGTGTGGTACTGTGTGGTGTGGTGTGTAATGCGGTGTGGTGTGGTGCAGTGTAGTGTGGTGTGGTGTGGTGTGGTACTGTGTGGTGTGGTGTGGTGTGGTGTGGTATGCAGTGGTGTGGTATGGTGTAGTGTGGTACTGTGTGGTGTGGTGTGGAGTGGTGTGGTACTGTGTGGTGTGGTGTGGTGTGGTGTGGTACTGTGTAGTGTGGTGTGGTGTGGTGTGCTGTGCTGTGTTGTGTGGTGTGGTGTGGTATGGAGTGGTGTGGTATGGTGTAGTGTGGTGTGGTACTGTGTGATATGGTGTGGTGTGGTACTGTGTGGTGTGGTGTGGTGTGGTGTGCTGTGGTGTGCTGTGGTGTGCTGTGGTGTGCTGTGGTGTGTGGTGTGGTACTGTGTGATATGGTGTGGTGTGGTACTGTGTGGTATGGTGTGGTGTGGTGTGGTGTGTGGTGTGGTGTGGTGTGCTGTGGTGTGGTGTGCTGTGGTGTGGTGTGCTGTGGTGTGGTGTGCTGTGGTGTGTGGTGTGGTACTGTGTGATATGGTGTGGTGTGGTACTGTGTGGTATGGTGTGGTGTGGTGTGTGGTGTGGTGTGCTGTGGTGTGCTGTGGTGTGGTGTGGTGTGCTGTGGTGTGGTGCAGAATGATGTGAGTTTATGGTACAGGGTCTTGCTGTGTAGCCTAAGCAGACTTAGAATTCACTACATAAACCAGGCTGGCCTCAAACTCGTGGGAATTCTCCCACATCAGCCTCCTGAGTGCCGTGGTGACAGGTGAACTACCACACCTGTTGAATTTGAGTGCCGTGGTGACAGGTGAACTACCACACCTGTTGAATTTGAGTGCTATGGTTACAGGTGAACTACCACACCTGTTGAATTTGGAAGTTTTAAAAAAATAGCATTGGCTGAGGTGGTGCTGTGCAAAGGAACTGTAAACCACTGCAAATATTTTCCATATTTCACCTTAACCAAGCATTTCATTCAGGCAAATCTATTTATGAACACAATAAACACTGAATGGTTCGGGGCAGCCGGGAATATGAGGCAGAGTCAGTCATCACTCATTGTCAATAAGCATGTGGTGAAGAAATCAATACTGCTCAGCTTCACCTTACATCACTACCCAGGCAAAGCATGCATGCACTCAATATGCATGTATGAAAATGTACACGCAAGACCACCTGCTTGATTCACACACACACACACACACACACACACACACACACACACACACACACACACACACACACACACACACACACACACACACACACACACACACACACACACACACACACACACACACACACACACACACACACACACACACACACACACACACACACACACACACACACACACACACACACACACACACACACACACACACACACACACACACACACACACACACACACACACACACACACACACACACACACACACACACACACACACACACACACACACACCACACACACACACACCACACACACACACACACACACACACACACACACACACACACACACACACACACACACACACACACACACACACACACAGTCACATCAGGGAGCCTGCAGATTCCAGCTTGGTGGTTCTAAGCCAGGCCTGGAAACCCAGCAGGGTTACACAGATAATCAGAACCCTCAGCTAGGAGCGACTAAGCCCCAACAAGAGGCTCCTGTGATAACTGGATGTTTTTGAACAATGTGAGAATATAAAACATTATTGGAACCCATTTGCCATCGGTTGCAGCAGATCTAAGACGGCTCAGTGGTCAAGAGCACCTTCTGCTCTTACACGGGACCAGTGTTTGGATCCTATCACCCATGTGGTGGCTCACAACCATCTAACTCTAGTTGCAGACGATCCAATGTCTTCCTTGGACCTCTGTAGGCATCAGGCATGCACGAGGTGCACATACATACATGCAGGCAAAACACTTTTAGGCAGAAAATAAAAATATATCTTAAAAAGGAGACAGAGTTAGGTAGTAGCCAGGCATGATGGTGCATGCCTGTAATCCCGGCACTTGAGAGAAAGAGGCATGTAAGCCTGTCAGCTACACACAGCCCCATCTCACAATAAATAAAATAAACATTAAAGTAGTGGGTCTCAAACATGTGCTTAGTGTGTGTGCATGTTCATGTGTGTGTGCATGTGTGTGCTCGTGTGTGTGTGTGTGTGTGTGTGCATGTTCATATGTGTACATGTGTGTGCATGTGTGCATGTTCATGTGTGTGTTCATGTGTGTGTGTGTGCATGTTCATATGTGTACGTGCGTGTGCATGTGTGCATGTTCACGTATGTGTGCATGTGTGTATGTGTGTATACGTGTGTGCATGTTCATGTGTGTGTGTGCATGTGTGTATATGTGGGTGTGCACATGTGTGCATGCTCGTGTGTGTGTGTGTGTGTGTGTATGTGTGTATATGTGTGTGTGTATGTGTGTGTGCATGCCCATGTGTGTGTGCATGTGTGCATGCATGCACACGTGTGCACCTGTATATAGAGAGGTATATACACACGTATGTGCTCATGCCAGTGCAGGTCAGAGAAGGATACTGGGTTCCCTGCTTCATCTCCGCCCTCTTTATTCTCTTGAGACGTCTCTCACTGAACCTGGAGCAGAATGCCAAGTTTGGGCCAGGCTGGCTGTCCAGCAAGCCGCAGGGATCCCTTGTCTCTTCCGCCCACAGCTCTGGGGTGGCCACACCCTACTTTTTTATCTGAGTGTTGATGATCTGAACTCAGGTCCCCACCCCACCTCTGTGCACAGGGTGCTCTTTCCCACTGAGCCATCTCCCCAGACCCGAGAAATTGCATCTCTAGCATGTTCCCCGGTGATGCTGGTCCAGAGATGGCAGTTTGAGAAACATAGTGAGACATTAGTATCTGCTTTGATTTGTTTCACCTGTCACCTTGCCTGGACCACAGGGTGCACTGCAATTTAATGTTATTGCCTAGCTAAACGTCACTTCGGGCCTCTGAGGCTGATTTCAGAGAGAACAGTGAGCTTCCTGCCTGTGTGTTAGGTTTTTAAGATATAGAGTGTTGCTACATTGGCCAGCCTGGGCTTGGAACTCCTGGGCTCAGGTGACCATGAGCAACTCCTGCCTTGGCCTCCTGAGCGTCTGGGACGATAGGCACACACCTCCTCACCGGCCTCTGTTCAGCCACGTCAGCCTATCCCTGGTAATGAAAACGGATCTGCCTAATTATCCCTTCCCTGTTGCTTTTTGTCTCCCTGGAACTCTATTACTAGCGTAGTATTAAAGATATAAATCTGAAAACATAAACTTGCCAGAGAACACAGAGAGTGTCAACGTGTTCTATTTCTGATGTCAGAGGTTAATTTTGTTTTTGTCTGGTGACGGGAAACAGTTTGTTATAATTGAACCCCTCGTCCAGAAAGGACGGGAAAGTCACTTCTTTGCAGTCCCACAGCTGGAAAAGTGATAACCAACTATAATCAGCTTTTATCGTCAGCAAGTTGGAGGCCCAACTTTTATCAGCTTTCATGGCTGGTTGTCAGAGAGAGAAGAGAGAAAGAGAGAGAGAGAGAAAGAGAGAGAGAGAGAGAGACAGAGACAGAGAGAGAGAGAGAGAGAGAGAGTATGTGTATGTGTATGAGCGTGTGTGTGCATGTGTGTCTGTGTGTATGCACATGTGCACGTGTGTGCGTGCGGGTTTGTGTGTGTGTTTGTGTGTGTGTGAGTGTGTGTGTGCGTGAGAGTGTGTGTCAGTGTATGTGTGTCTGTGTGTGTGTGCGTGTGTGCGTGCATGTTTGTGTGTGTGAGTGTGTGTGTGTGCGTGCGTGTGTGTGTGTCTGTGTATGTGTGTCTGTGTGCGTGTGTGCATGAGAGTGTGTGTGTCTGTGTATGTGTGTCTGTGTGTATGTACTCATCTATAAATGTGTGTGCATGTGCATTTAGAAGCCAGAGGCCAACATGAAGTGTTTTCCTCAGTGGTGGGTCCACCTTATTTTCTCTGGGACGGTGTCTTACTGAATGCAGTGCTCACTGATGGTGCTGGACTGGTTGACAGCAGTGACCCTCCTGTCTCCTCCTCCCCAGTGCTGGGATTACAGGCATGCACTGGCTATGTCAGAGTTGTTTTATGTGGGTTCTGGGGATTGAACTCAGGTCCCTCACATCAACTCTCTGCCTCACCTTCCTAGGACAAGTGTAAGCCACTGTGCCCAGCTATAGTCCACTGAAGTCTTACAGGACTCCATGAGAAAGGGCGGGCTCCACAGATCATCCTCGCTCTCCTCTTCTCTAGACCAGTGGCTCTGAAGGCCTGTGGGGGGGGGGTGCTTGCTTGAGCTCTGAAGGAATATATGGGGGGGTGCTTGAAGTCTGAAGGAATATATGGGGGGGTGCTTGCTGGAAGACACGGGCTGTGCCAGAGGCCATTTATCACTTCTTACCACAACTGAGGAGGGTCTAGCGTGTAACAGGCTGAGGTTGGAGAGGCTGCTAAACACCTAGCAGGCTTAGGAGAACCTCTCGTAACAAAGACTACCCAATAGAAAATGTCAGAGGTGCCTAGCTGCCAGTCCAAACCATATGCATTTCACAACCCGTATTTTTTAAAGTTTAAAAAAGCCTTTAGTCGGGGCTGGAGAGATGGCTCAGAGGTTAAGAGCGCCGACTGCTCTTCCAGAGGTCCTGAGTTCAATTCCCAGCAACCACATGGTGGCTCACAACCATCCATTATGAGATCTGGTGCCCTCTTCTGGTGTGCAGATATACATGGAAGCAGAATGTTGTATACATAATAAATAAATAAAATCTTTAAAAAAAAAAAAAGCCTTTAGTTACCAGATGTAGATTCTATGATGACAATTAGGGTAGCCACTAATCTGATTATGGGGGAAGGACCACTCAGGCACCCTCTCCGCTATTGCTAGGAGTCTCGGCTGGGACCATCCTTATGGATCCCTGAGAATCTCTCTAGCACCAGGTTTCTCGCTGGCCCCACCCACAATGGCTCCCTCTATCGAGACATCTCTTTCATTGCTCTCTCCCTCCCTCCCTCCCCCTACTCAGTCTTCTTGATCCCTCGTGTTCCCATCCCCCATCCCCTCCCTTCCACACCCTCTCAGTTTACTCAGGGGATCTTAACTATTTTCCCTTTCTGGGGATCTCCATGTGTGTCCCTCTTAGCGTCCCCCTTTTCACCTAGGTTTTCTCATGGAAGCAGATGCAGTGACCACAGCCAAGCACGGGCTGAGCCCCTGGAGTTCAGCTGAAGAGAGGGAGGAGGGATCATGTGAGCAAGGGGAGGTCAAGACCATGATGGGGAAAACCACAGACAGCTGACCTGAGCTAGAGGGAGCTCACGGACCATGGACTGACAGCTGGGGAACCTGCATGGGATTGAACTAAGCCCTCTGAATGCAGGTGACAGTTATGCGCCGTAGTCTGTTGGGGGCCCTGACCGTGGTACCAGAGCCGATCCCACCGGCATGAACTGTCTTTTTTACATCCCACTCCCTGTGGTGGGATACCTTGCTCAGTTTTGATATGGGGGAGGGCCTTTGTCCTGCCTCGATTTGGTATGCCAGACTTTGTTGACTCCCCAAGGAAGGCCTTACCCCTCTGAGGAGTGGATAGTGGAAGGGAAGAGGGAAGAGGGGATGGGAGAAGAGGAGGGAGGGGAACTGGTGTTCTTACGTAAAATGAAACATAAATTTTTAAATTAAACAAAAGTTTAAAAAGTCAAACATTAGGGTCTAGGCCCTGCTCCAAATGATATGACAGACTTTAAAGATCCCCGTGGAAGGCCTCGCCCTCCCTGGGGAGCAGAAAGGGGTTGGGATAGGGGGTTGTTGGGGGCAGAGGAGGAGGGGAGGGAGAGGGAACTGGGATTGACATGAAAAAGAAGTTTGTTTCTAATTTAAAATTGGTCTAATTACAATTATAAAAATTTTTTAAAAAGTGAAACATCTATCATCTTTTGAAAACTTCCAAAATGAAGTTCTGAGGAGGAAAATAAAAACATGCTTAAATATAACATAGGACACATCTGAGCCAGATCAACTGCCATTGGTGTCCCCAAATGAAATGTCAAAAGAATTTCCCCCATTGCTGTTTTATCATCTGACTTCTATAAGGTAAACAAATATCATAGTTAAGACTAAAATAAAGCCTAATACCAGGCCTAATAGTATGTAATTCATGGGTCCACATTTTATAAAAGTATCAGTATGTCAAATAAAAAATGACATTCAAAATTATAATAAAATCATCAAGTGACTTGAATTGACAGGACACAACAGGAATTCATCAAATCAGAAAAAGAAAGCCTTTACATTTCCCATCTCTTAAATATTAAATATTAACACTAAACATTCATACGGGTTTTTAAAGCATTTTTTATTTTATATGCATGTGTACATGTGACTGCCCCATGACTGTTGGACATGGGGCAGTCAGAGGACAACTGGCCAGAGGAGGGACAGAAAGGGGGGAGCAGTTCTGAAGTAGTTCTAGAATAATGAGACATGAATGATCCCTGGTACAGAAAAGACATTGGGAAGCTAAGCCCAGACTGACAGCACTCACTGTTTGGAAGGACTTGAGTAAAGTCCTCATACCCTGCTCACAAACACCAGCCCAGGCTTTGCAGTTCCCAACACATCACAAAACCCCCGCTCTAAGCATCCCAGAAGTCACTTCTTCCCTGGAGATCACAGAGCCAAATGTACAGAACATTTTAAGGCATTTTGTGGCAGCCTGTGCATGAACATAAATAAATCCTTAAAGACATGATGGGGAATGTACTGTGTATGTTTATCTTATTGATTGTTAAATAAAATACTGTTTGGCCAATGAGACAGCAAGTAGACGGGACTAGGAGTCAAAGAGGATTCTGGGAAATGTAGTAGAGAAGTGATGATCCAGGCAGGAAGTGACATAGCAAGGAGACTCATATTTAAGCGAAGGAGAAACAGGAAGGACCTTCTTTTCCCCTCTGCTACTGCTCCAGCTGCACAATGTGATCCACCGGCAAGGAGGGACGCCAATAAGGTGTCTGATAAGATAAGTCTTATAAAATACATAGGTTTATGATAGTTAAGACTGAGCTAACAGATGAGAAGTCCTAGTCATTGGCCAAGCAGCTTTGAACCTAATACAAGTTTCTGTGTATTCATTTGGGCCTAACTTGGGCGGGCGGCTGACGTAAAGCTCACACGTGGTGGTGGGGCTCAGGCGGCTTATGGCAGAAAGATTTATCGTAACAAAGGTACTCTTGGTGAACTGAACAGTTCCTATTTGAAACCACGAGGAAATGAAGACAATAGGGAGTTTGATTATCTAGAACTAAATTTATGTCACAGAGTATTCGGAAATGGCTGGAAACTTGTGTTTGGAGGAGTGAGAACAGCTCTGAGCGGTAACTGTGTCAGCTGACTGGTGCTCTCTTCATTCCCTGGCATAGTTTTGGAGGAACTGTAACTTAAAATTCATTAATGTTTCTGTAAAACTCTTTCCTACATGTGTGGCACCAGAAGAAAGCTTTGATGGTCCCGAAATTTAAAAACTTGTAGTTTGGTTTTTCTGCTCACACACAGATGCACCATCAGTGAGCACAGGACAGAACAGAGTACTCACCATCAGTGAGCACCAGGACAGAACAGAGGACTCACCATCAGTGATCACCAGGACAGAACAGAGGACTCACCATCAGTGAGCACCAGGACAGAACAGAGGACTCACCATCAGTAAGCACCAGGACAGAACAGAGGACTCACCATCTGTGAGCACTAGGACAGAAGAGAGGACTCACCATCAGTAAGTGAGCACCAGGACAGAGCAGAGGACTCACCATCAGTGAACACCAGGACAGAGCAGAGGACTCACCATCAGTGAACACCAGGACAGAGCAGAGGACTCACCATCAGTAAGCACCAGGACAGAACAGAGGACTCACCATCTGTGAGCACTAGGACAGAAGAGAGGACTCACCATCAGTAAGTGAGCACCAGGACAGAGCAGAGGACTCACCATCAGTGAACACCAGGACAGAGCAGAGGACTCACCATCAGTGAGCACCAGGACAGAACAGAGGACTCACCATCAGTGAGTGAGCACCAGGACAGAACAGAGTACTCACCATCAGTGAGCACCAGGACAGAACAGAGGACTCACCATCAGTGAGTGAGCACCAGGACAGAACAGAGGACTCACCATCAGTGAGTGAGCACCAGGACAGAACAGAGGACTCACCATCAGTGAGCACCAGGACAGAGCAGAGGACTCACCATCAGTGAACACCAGGACAGAGCAGAGGACTCACCATCAGTGAGTGAGCACCAGGACAGAACAGAGGACTCACCATCTGTGAGCACTAGGACAGAACAGAGGACTCACCATCAGTAAGCACCAGGACAGAACAGAGGACTCACCATCTGTGAGCACTAGGACAGAAGAGAGGACTCACCATCAGTAAGTGAGCACCAGGACAGAGCAGAGGACTCACCATCAGTGAGCACCAGGATAGGAAGAACAATGAGTAGCACTCAGAAGACAAACCTTCAATGCCACAGGTCAAAGAAACCCTAATCATTGGCCAGCAGCATTGTAACTAACGTAAGACTCTGTATGTTGTTTGGGGGCCCTAGCATGGCGGCAGGGCTCAGGCAGCTAGCAGAAAGAGTTATTGTTACTTGTCAGGTTGTGGTTCCCTTCCAGAAGTGTGGCTGAGAAGCTAAGAGCTCTGAGGAATTATGTTTCCATAAGGAATTATGGAAACAAGGAGGAGAAACTGCCTAGCTTAAAGCAGGGGAGCACAGACTAGAATGTGGGAAGGTTATACAGAGGGATGATACTGTCACTGGGTCTTGAAGGACAAGTGGGAATTTTCAGCGTTATAGAAACAAACACCTCATGAGAATAGAAGCGTAAAGGAATGGATTGTCAAAACTAAAGTGAATGTCAGGGTTAGGGAAGGCAAAGGATGTGTCAGTCCAACCTAACAGGGTTTGCTGTGGGACGCTGGCTTTCTTTCCCATGCAGGCCATGGGAACTTGCTGTGGGATTTGGGGTTATAAAATGAGCAGCTTCACCTTCCGGGAGTGTCTTGTTGACAACAGGGTGAAAAAGACTGGAGATCTAAGTCTACGGTGAGGAGATCAGGTCATGGACAGGGATCCTAATTACTCTAGAGATGATGAAGGCTGAATAAAACCTGTGGCAGTAGCGAGAGAAAAAGATAATGACTTAAGGCCACTCATGTGAGCGACTTCATCAGATAAGCGAAGGCCAGGAAAGAGGATGGAGTGGGAGAAGATGAGCTAAAGAGCTTCCACCCTCGGCAAGCACATGAATAAGATGGCAGTCTATAAAATCACCTCCATGAGAAATTATTCATTAGCCAAGATCAGGTGGCAACGTCCAAAACAAATAAAGCAATAGGAATTGAGTTAGGACAGTACTACGTCCAAGTCTAAATAACTCTGCAAATTGAAAGTTTATAGTTTTTGCACTAATTTAACACCTAGGAGTTTAGTCTCATCCAGCATTCATTTGTTTATAAGTCATCTTGTTTCAAAGAAGACTTGAAGTCATTTATGAAATGCATATAGCCAGAGAGAGCTGTTGGCTGCCTAGTTTTCCCCCAACTCCACACTCTTATCTCACTGTCTATGGGCAGAATCAGGACGGAAAACAGCTACAAACTGCAGAAAGAAGTCCCTATGCAATGAGTTGGAAGGGAAGGCCAGTGGCATTTACCACCTCAGAGTCAACTGCAGAAGGCAACTGTCACTGAAGCAAAAGCGCCAAAGGACAAACATGGCCTCTGCCCCAGTCAAGGACCTGCAGTAAGACGGCTCCTCAGACAAGCAACTAATCATGGACACACCACCCCACCTAGCAGGCAGTATGTTTTCTGTACCCGTTCTGGTTCCCTTAGCTCATGAATACGATCCTGTGTTCACACTTGGTATGAGAAAACAGTGAAGCACCAAAGACAGACGCAACAGAGACAAAGAGCTGCAAATTCAGGGGAAAGAAGGACGGGGAGAGGAGACTCTGTCAAAGGGACCAAACTCAAACTCCAAGGTGAATGTAGAGGGCCAGCAAGATGGGAGCAGGAAAGGGCTGCCATTGCCCCACCTACTCCTGTGGAGAAAGACGGGGACTTAAAGAAGGATGGTCCTCACAAAGAAACTCAAGATATCCACCACAGTCCTGCAAGGTGGCTGTCCCTCCCTGGTTTATGAGAACAAGGCAGACTGAGATCTCCAACTGCCCGGTGTATTCTCCTTGGTACCATGGGATGTATCCAAGCAATCTGATTCAATCCATTCCCTGAGTTGCTGAGGTGTCCTACAACAGCCATTCTCCCATGGAACCCAGTTGGGGCCACAGAGACGAGAAGAGCCAGGGATGTGGCAAAAAGGAAAGTGTTAGATGCTGAGGCTCACCTGTGCCCCTGATGATGAGCAGTGCAAAAAGTTTTTAAATTTGAAAGAGTCCAACCAGCTGTTGACAATCTAGCTAAAAGCTATTTCATGAATAGGTAGTAAAAGCCTATCTCTACAATTTGAGTGAATTCAGGGTCCTGGATTTGATGGAATAAGTTCTATTTTAAGAACTACAGATACCTGCAATGATGCCTACATGAGCTGCAAACTGACCCAAGATGATAGAAGCATCTACCTCGTGGTTATTAGGGACAGGAATTCTTGAAAGCACTTCTAAGATACATATTGATTCATCTCTTATTCTGTGGTGTTTTGACTTAGTATAACAATCTTCCAAAGCATACATATAAATCGGCTAAAAAAATAAACATACCTAAAGGGAGACAATGAAAGGAAAGAATCAAGTTATTAAACCAAAATGAATCCACACATGCATGACACTAGAGACAGTACTGAGTAAGAGTTTCTGTCTGTCCACCCACAGTGGGGAACAGAATGGAGTCACGGTGCCCACTACTGGCTAGTGACATTCCAGGGAAACTTCTCTATCCTGTCCTCACAATGACAACTTAGATAAAATAACTACTAGCACAAAAAGTAATATCCTCAAACTTGACATTCCCCCAGAAGTGTCCAGCTGCTGACTCACGTTGGCGGAGGAGCTAGCTCAAAGGTTGGCTCCAGTAAGGTGCTATCCTGTTACATCAATGAAAACTTTGCATCTTTTCTGAGAGTTTCACTAAAGACATCCCAAGGCTATATCTCAGCACCTCCACCTTCCCAGTGGTCTTCCTGGTGGTTCCTGAAGGAGACCCACTGTCAACAGCACCAGTCCTCAAGATTCTCCACTCGACAAGTGCAGCTCCCACTTGTAGGAGCACAGGATAACCCTCACCAGCTGAGGGAAGTCTGAACTTAGCAGAAGTCCAAATATTCAAAAGACATTTCAGAATCTAAGCGAATACCTATTATATTTCCCCAAAACTTTGCTTTCATAAATGATCACTTCCTTGAGTTCACTTACAACGTGATGGTGCCTAAAACTTCATCACGGTTTGTCATTGCAGCCAAGTTACGTAACTGCCTTAGCCCACATAAGCTGGCATAATCTACCAGTTAGTCTCTTCATCATGACTAAGGTACAGTAATTCAGAACCATAGTGAGAATTCATCAAGGTTATAAAAAAAAGAGAGCAACAGAGCACTATTTGTAATAGCCTGAAACTAGAAGCAGCCTAGATGCCTCTCAACCAAAGAATGGATAGAGAAAATGTGATACATTTACACAATGGAGTACTACTTAGCAGAAAAAAAAAACAATGGAATCTTGAAATTTGCAGGACAGTGGATGGAACTAGAAGAAACCATTCTGAGCGAGGTAACCCAATCACAAAAAGACAAACATGATATGTACTCACTCTTATGTGGATTTTAGACATAGAGCCTACAGTCCATGCTGCCCAGAGAAGGTAGTAAACAAGGAGGTCCCTAAGAGAGACATACATGGTCCCCTAGAGAAGGGGAAAGGGTCAAGATCCCCTGAGCAAATTGAGAGCATGGGAAGAAAGGGGAGGGAGCTATGAGAATGAGAAGGGAAGAAGAGGAAGGATGCAGAGGACATGAGAGAGCAGAAAGTTTGAGTCAGGGGAAGAATAGATGATAACAAGAATGGAGATACCATAATAGAGGGAGACATTTTAGGTTTAAAGAGAAATCAGGCACTAGGGAAATGTCTGGAGATCTACAAAGATGACACCAGCTAACAATCTAAGCAACAGAGGAGAGGTTACCTTAAATGTCCTCCACTGATAATGAGATTGATGACTGATTTATATGCCACCCGATAGCCCTCATCCAGCATCTGATGGAAGCAGAAGTAGACACCCACAACTTATCACTGAACTGAGCTGGAATCCAGATGCAGAGAAGGATGAGTGAAGAGCAAAGGTGTCCAGACCAGGCTGGTGAAACCCACAGAAACAACTGACCTGAACATTGGGGAACTCTTGCTCCCAAGACAAGAGAGAGAGAGAGAGAGAGAGAGAGAGAGAGAGAGAGAGAGAGAGAGAGAGAGAGAGAGAGAGAGAGAGAGAGAGAGAGAGAGAACAACATATTAGAAGTCAAGTGAAGCCCACGCCTTTGTTTGGCCTTTCTGATGTTTCCATGGACTGCTAAAACAAGTTATTATCAATAAGGGTTGATGGCTTCCAGTAAAGTTTCCAGAAAGTTTGAAAAGTAATATAAACTTCTTTGGAGGTTAAAGGCAGGGCTGAGTTCCATGAGCAATTCTTGCTGATTGCAAGTCTATCAAGTCCAGGCAGCCACAATAGCCCTGGACACATCATTTATTACCAGCATTTTTAACAACATGACACTCCTTTTGCCACCAAAACTCTTTCACTGAAGGTGTTGTCAGCAGAATCAATGTCATGGCCATTGGGAAAGAATTTGATGGCATCCTTGTGCAAACAAAAGAATAAGTAAGGGAATGGCAACAGCAAAGACGACAAATGAGCCCAGTTCAGTGAAGGATGCTGTTGACACTGGGACTGTTGAATTACTCCTGCCCAGTAAGCAACTTCTTTTCTTAATTTTATATTTTTTAACTTATATGTACAAAATATACAAAGTTGTCAGCTAAACTAAATATACCTTGAACATTTTCGTAAGGCAACATGATAATAAATGCTTCATAAGATATTAACGGAACATCAGTTTTAAAAATAGTATCTTGTCTTTGAACACTGAAACACAATTGAGTGAACAACAAAATTTATATAAAGGGCTCCTTCGGGGTTTTTGCAATGAACAGGCATGCATGGGAGCTTGAAGCAGCTTGTCCCTGCCTATCCACAGCCAAGAACATAGGAAGAAAAATGCATGTGTGCCTGCCTACTTGCCTATTGTGCTCAGCTTGACTTCGTCACTCATACCATTGAGAACCCCCTGCCTAGGGACTGGTACCACCCACAGTGGGCCAAATCCCCATACATCAGTTAAGACAATCCCCCACAGGCCAACCCAATGCAGACAGTACCTCACTAAGACTCTTCCTGGATGAGTCTAGGTTGTGTCTAGTTGACAATGAAAGCTAATCATCACACCTGGATTTTTCTCTTGAGGGCCTTTCCACGACAACAACTTACTTCCATGTCACCACTTCCATTGTGTCCACGACACCACACTGTTGACATCCCCAGCTTGCCTTCCGGCTGCATTCAGCAGCCGTGATCCAAACCCCAAGTCCTGGCTGTCTGTGCTCTTTTGCTCTCACCACACTTTTTGATTTTAACCAACAATCTGCTTGTTGCTGATCTGTCTCCCCTGTCTGGCTTGCAAACGTTACAAAGTTCTTTGTGTTGGTCTTTGTAACATCTGAAGTACAGTTAGAATAGTGCCTAGCAGAGAGGAAATGACCAGCAAGGAATGGTGAGTGAGCGAGTGAGAAAAAGTGGCCATCTCTTCTACCCTTCTAAGATATTTGGGTAAGATATTTGTCTATTTTATTTCACTCACTCACTCGCTCACTCACTACTCACTCTAGTTTATGAGGTGCTGTGGTGTCGGGCTGTAGACCTTGTGTGCCTCCCTATTGCTCTGGATTTTAGCTTGGTGTGCTTCTAATCAAGTTTCTAAAGTAGTAGAAACTGGAGATCAGGAGCAAGATTCCCCAGCAAAGGAGGGGAAGAAACCAGCTGCTAAAAGGAACTCAGGGACTTCAGCTTCAATTCAGATTGAAGTGAAAATTCACTAATTAGAAAAGCCCTAAGATTGGAAGCCAACAGAGTGCTAATGGTGACCTGAGTTAAAGACTCTTTACTTTCTGAGAAGCAGCAGGGGAGGTGCCGGGACCCTTAAAGACTCAGTGCAAACAAGCACACGTTAGAACCGCTACACTGCAGGGCCCTCTTAATTTTCTTTCACACACACAATATCCCCCCCCAATATTTACACACCAGTGAAAGAAGAGGGTTCCCTGCCTCCCAAAGGAGAGAAATGCAAAACCTCTAGCTCTATGCATATTCACTATCTAATATTATGTAACGAATTAACACAAAATTCAGTGGCTTAAGTAGTAAGCCTCTGTCATCTCTTACCATTTCTACAGTTGAGCGAGTGGTCCCAGGTCAAGGTTAGTCATGAAATTCAGTCAGATGTTAGTGGGGGCTCAGACACTGGGAAGCATGGCTGAGATGGAGACCTCTTTCCTTAGTATGCCACACATGTGATTGGCACACCCGTGCTGGCTCTTAAGGAAAGGCCGAGGTTCCTTCCATGACAGCCTCTACAGGGGATGCTCATGTGATTTCACAGTACAGAAGCTTTTTTCTCCAGAATCTGCCATGTGTGAGTCTGGAAGACACACTGAAGCAGCAGTGTGTGCAACTCTGCCTTTGTCTGTGACCTCACTTAGTCCAGATCCCATCTGGAAGGGGAGAACACAGGGCGCATTCACAGCCAGTAAGCTTTGGGCACTGAGGTGTTTGATGACCTGCTCCCTCATGCTTAAATGACTTAAAAATGAATACCAAAACACATAAAATAGAATAAACACCAAATAATACCAAACACCAAATAAAACACTTGAGGGTTGATTCAGGTACCAATATATGTATAGATACAAACATAGGGAAGTGTGGCTATAACTTTAATACATGCATATATGTAGGCCCATGTACACGTGTGTATGTCTGTATTCCTTGACTTGTATAGAACACACACTTTCAAATGATAAACCTAGCAAACCCCTTCCAGACAGGGGCTGTCATTCTACGGCCATCTGACTCACCTCCCATTGTGTCGTTCCTCAAAGAGTCAACCGTGAACACACACACACTGTGACTCTGACCCATATGAAAATAAAATGATGTCACAAACACATTGTGTTACAGAGTCACTAAGGGCCAGCCCCCACTCTTGATGGCATAATGCTTGAGATTCTATCACCCTTACCAGCCTCCAAAGAGCCACTTTAAGGACAGACAATGTGGGGAGGAGATACGTATCCCCTTGGTTTTAAGCTCTGGAACTTCAAATTTTCTTTATTTTTCATTAATAACGACTGGCAACGAAGCCGACAGTATAAAGGCGGGAGTAGGTGTGAGGGTTTTTAAATAATCATTATTTATATCATCCTCGTCAGAGAGGCGTACTACGATGGAGAGAAGCACCCAAGAAGGCCCCCTCTCCCCTGGTCATCATTTCCACAGTGAGATCTGAGGTGCAAGGGCCAAATTTCCACACCAGCTCTTCAGTAGCCCCTCCCCTGTGGTGATGGTAATGATTCATCCTCCATGCTGTTCCCATGTGTGAGGCCTGTGACCTATAGGTGTAACCTAGCCACAAGGCCCTGGCTGCCCTTCTAAAAGTCTATGTGTTTTATGAGGCAATGCTGATTAATAGACCAGCCAAAAGCACAGCTGCCCTGACTTGCCCACAGGATTTCTTCGGCAGCATGCTCACACCAGGCTCCGGGGGCTCTTGGCAAAAACCGTAAATTGTCTCTCTGGTGTCTAAGCGGTTTTCCGTGCCCCTTGTCCTTCCTTGGGCTTCTTCTGTTACCTAAGAGACATAAGCTTCCTTCTATATTCTACTACTGAGCAGTCAGTCATATTCCAGTCCCTCCCTCAGAACCCTTCCTCCCATGGTAAGTTTCTCAGACTAACTCAGTTTGAGAGCTCCTCTCAGTAGGCAAAGCTAATCTAATCGTATCATCTGCAGTGGGTATTCGCTCTGCCCGTGACCCTGGGCTAACTGACCCGACAGAGGAGGTGCTCTCGTCTGTCACATGACCTCTTAAATGGAAAGGGTAGAGTGGGTCTCTGGCTCTCTCATGTGGTGGGTCACCTCAGAATGACTAATAAGTGGCTTCGGGGACCAGAGAATATGAGCGAAATCGATCCAGGGGGACCAGACAGACAGAAAAACTTCCAGCTACAAAAATGTTAGCTTGGGGGCTGGAGAGATGGCTCAGCGGTTAAGAGCACTGACTGTTCTTCCAGAGGTCCTGAGTTCAATACCCAGCAATCACATGGTGGCTCACAACCACCTTAAATGAGATCTGCATGCAGGCAGAAGACTGTATACATAATAAATAAATAAATAAAATCTTTAAAAAAAAAAAAAGTAGCTTGGGACCTGCTAGATGGCTCTGCTAAAAGACCTTGGAGCCCGAGTCTGTGTTGCTAAGTTAGATGCCTGTGACCCATGTGGTGAAAGGAAAAGTCAACTACCATAAGCTGTTTCTGACCTCCATATATGCGAGGGCATGCACGCACACATGGTATGTAAAGTTAAAACTAGTAAACTGTTGGATTGGCCTTTGTTCTCTGTAGAATGAAAAACTGTATTTCAACCACAAATACTGTAGCTATTTTTTGGTTTATTCTATCAGGGAATAAGTAAGTATATCTACACCCTAGAAAACCCAGGTCTGAGTCCAGTGCGGAGGAGCATGCCTTTAATCCCAGCACTTGGGAGGCAGAAGCAGGTGGAGTTCAAGGCCAGCCTGGTCTCCAGAGCGAGTGCCAGGACAGGCTCCAAAGCTACACAGAGAAACCCTGTCTCGGGAAAAAAAATAAAAAAAAAAAAACAAGAAACTGAACTTGTAAGGCAATGGTGGTGCACACCTATAATCCCAGCATCCAAGAGGCAGAGGCAGGTGGATCTCTGTGAGTTTAACTCCAACCTGACCTACAGAGAATGTTTTAGGACAGCCTGGGCTGCATAGAGAAACCCTGTCTTGAAAAACAAAAAAACAACAAAAGGAAGCTGAACCCTACTTGGTTTGGGCAACTGTCAGCCTAGAACCCTTACCCCCATGTACTGTGATCATACACACATGCCTCTCCAAGCAATGCACATATCAACCTGTTACAACCTAGCACCCAGTCTCCAAACAACGGGCTGTTCCTCCTTCAGTCACCATCAGCTGGGGGTAGTTCCCACTCAGTCACACTCCAGTTATAATTGGGGTGGGGCTCATCAGCCTGGATCAGTTTTGAGGGCACGCACAATAAGGGCAATGATACCTGTTACATGAGCATCTATGAGAATCTGGTTTACCGTCTTATGCCTCTGTATAACCAGGCATGCATATGATTAAAACCAGACGCTCTAAGGGAGGGGACATGTGCAGTATAGAAAGGGTTATGTACCTTAAGTCTGTCGATCAAAATAAAGAACTGTGCACGGTCTGTTTCTTAGCAACAGCACCTCCTTCCTCCCAAGACCTGGAGTCCTTGAGTAGTGTCACTCATGGGGCCCACTGTCACTCTGGACGACGAATTTCCTTCCGTAGTTACCTTGCTTTTGAATTACGTTTCCTTGCTTCATTGCAATCTGTGTAATCACTTTGCTTTTGAGTTAAGTTTCCTTACTTCATTGTAATCTGTGTACGCCTGTTTTTCTTCCTTGAATGAGGGCTAAGGACCTGGAATCATGGGGCTAACCCCTGACACTCTAACCTCCCAACACTAGAATTACAGGTCTGCAGCCCTACACTTGGCTTCCTAGCATCTTTAGAACTGTAATGTAGACAGAAACATTAGGTGAGTATCCGACAGCTTCTCGCTCCAGTTAAAATCCTGCTCTCCTTCATAATAAAGGGAATGCTGCTCCCTGCACCTGTTGCTACTTCACACGCCTCCTCCAGGCACACTGGCCCCCCTCCAGTCCTTAAACCTGCTCAGCTCTGTTTCATCCCTCCCAGGGAGTCAGTCTACAGGGCTGGGTTCCAGTTCTTGGCACACAAACCACTCTTCATCACTCCCTTCCCAATGTAAACATCATCTCCCAACAGCCAAAAGTGACCTCACGTTCACTCTAAAGTACACTGGCTTGCATAATTTCTTCATGGTACCAATCACTATGTGAAGTTTTCTTTTTCACACATTACCTGTCCCTTCCAGGCCTCCTCTTAGACTCTTATGGCTTTCCGTGATCATGCCAATATCTCCAATGCTTTTCACAAACAGTGCACATAGTGCCCAGGTCATACGAGCTAGACAAACAGATAATCCAAAGTTTAGGCCTAAGCTTTGAACTCCGGTGGCTTAGAAAGATGTTGTATTACTTTCCCTTTGCTGCTGTGATAAAAATACCTCAGCAAAGGCAACTTAAGGAAGACTTTGTTTGGGCTTAGGGGAAGGCAGACAGCATGGGAAGCTAAGATGTCACATCTGTCAACAGCAAGCAAGAAGCAGAGAAAACGAATGAAGTGAGGAGAGTCTGTAACCTCTCAAAGTCCCTCCGAACCCCAGTGAAGTTCTTTCACTAGCAAGGCTGTACCTCCTAAAGGCTCCACAAGCTCATTAAACGGTGCCATCAGCTTGGAACCAAGTGTTCAATTCAGAGTTCAAACCACTACAGAGGTCGTGATGGTGGGAAAGGGTTAACATTGCCATAGCCAGCTCAGATGGGCTTATAAAACATTGATCCCAGATTCCTTGAAAATTCCATTTGCCTTTTTGAAAGGCATTCTTGGATGAGAGATTAAAAATGAGCACCAGTGCTCCCCTGGGAGAGCCTGCCGATGACCTGACTCTTCTGTCTGTGTGAGTTTCCCTCTGGTCTGTTTCGAAGTCATGAAGATGGGGCATCTCTATTGCCAGAGCTCCAGAAGCTGTGAGCAAACCACCAGCAGCTCCAGCATGACTTCTCCTCACAGGCAGAGCATCTAAGCAGAGGAAGAGCTCATGCAAAAGGTGTCAGCATGGCAATGGGATAGTTTTTGCTAAGGTATAGTTATTATCCCCGGAAGTGCACCCCAGTGGCCTGCACCCCCTACAAAGCCTAGATTTTCCATTTCTACCAGGTGGGTAATGTGGTTAGTCTATCATCAGCTCAGCAAGTCTGCAGTCAAGGGCTTTTGTTCAAGTCTTCCTTTGAAAGACAAAACTAAAGCATAGCTGCCTCAACAGCTAGAAGGCTGAGACAGGAGGACTGCCATGAGTTCAAAGCTAGACTGGCTACATATGAGTTCAGAGCCAGCCTGAACTACAATAAGACTCTGTCTCAGAAAGAAAAAGATAGATAGATAGATAGATAGATAGATAGATAGATAGATGATAGATAGATAGATAGATAGATAGATAGATAGATAGATACTTTGACAAAAGTATCTGGAAGACAACTTTCTAGGTTTAAGTTATTCTGTTCATAACATGCCGAACGGAGTCTGCTAACACGTAATGCAAGGGATTTTTAATGCATCATTTGTCCTAAGAAATAACAAATGTTCTGAATTTTAAAATGAAAAGAAGTTCAGCATTCCTGGGGAGAAACAGGAGTCAAGAGAGCTTGCACCAACCTTTCCCTTTAGAAAAGCTGTGTGAGGAAACCTTGTCTTTAAAAACTCATGAAGTTTCTTGGGTCCATGTGTTCTGGGAAGTTTGTTATTTGTGTTTCTGGATCAACTGTTAACAGGTAAATGACAAAATTCCACTAATCCCGCTCTTGAATCATTTCATTGTCAAACTGGATTTACTCAGAAAGGGTTGTTGCTTCTTGACAGACAAAAACCAAAGAAGCTGGGTATTCAGAAGGGAGGGGGGAGTAAAGGAGACAGAGGGGAGAAAGAAAGAGGGGGAGGGAAGGGGAAAGGGGAAGGGAGAGGGGAGGGAGGGAAAGAGGAGAGAGAGGAGGAAAGGGAAAAGAGGGGGAATGGGGAGGAAAAGAGCGGGGAGTAAAGAGAAGGGGCAGGGGAGGGGAGAGAGGAGTAAAGGGGAAGAGGGGGAAGGGAAAGAAGAGGGGAAAGAGGAAGAAAGAGGGAGGAGAGGGGAGGAGGGGGAGGGGGAGGAGGAGAGGGAAGAGGAGGAGTAAAGGGAGGAGGAGAGGGAGGAGGAGGAGAGGGAGGAGGAGGAGAGGAGGAGAGTAAAGAGGGCTGTGTCTTTCCGCACATCTCTACTGTTTGCTCACTCATTCATCTGGGCTCACTTGTATCTTTCTGAGCCTTGGGGAAGAAGATTGGCTCCTCAGTAAGACTTCCCTCAGCCAGAGCCCACTGTAAAGGGAGAATCTGCACTCTGATGGCATTTGCAGTCTGACGGTCTGCCAGCGGAAAGCAGCATCAGCAGTGCTGAGACTCATCCTTCTGTCTGGTTGCAAGGTGCCATATGGGTGTAGCGCGCACCCTGTCAGTCTGAGGTTGGATAAATCCTTGCTTCGCTCTGTGGCAAGAAGAGAAAGGTGTCTGCGTGCATAGGTTGTCTCTTTGTTCACCACTGGCCTCTGTAGACCTAAACTAATAAATGGCGGGGTGTGAGGTTTAAGGCCTCTGCTTCTGCCCGGGAGCTATAACGTTTTTAGTCATTAAAGGTACAATTGCTGTGCATGGGTGATAGTCTAAGGAGAGTCTAACATCATGATTTTTAACCCTTTCCAGTAAACCATCGACATCTTCACAATCAAGACATCGGGACAGAGCACCTAAGTAAAGTTGTGTCCCCCTTGTGATGTCTGAAGAGGAGTTTCTGTACTTCCGGAAGCAAGGCTTAGTGGGAAAGAGCAAGAAGCTGGACCCGTGCAATGTATGCCATCGTAACCCCAGCTCTCGCCTCAGGACTGGGGTCCTCTTTTGTATAACCCCAAAGCGTAAGGAGTCTGTCTCACAGGCTATGGGGTCAGCTTCAAACACCCCCACTTCCTCCTGGTCACCACCCTGGGTTCCTGTCTGGATAGGCAGCCCTCCTCAAGGTGCTTGGTGCCACTGCCTTCCCTCTGTCCCCAGTGCTGCAGAGAAGCTGACCTGAGCGGGCCAGCAATCCAGCCACTACCTGGGCCCCCACCCCGGGCCTGATGAGCACCACACAGGAGGCATCTTTCCCGGCTCTGCCCAGAGGGAGTAAAGGTACCTCTAGCGACCCCAGCAACAAGCTCTTCCCACAGCCTCCCGCCCTGCTTTCCACCCCTCGACTTTCCAAGTTTCTGGAAGTCTATTTCCAAAGGAGCAACAGGGGAGGGTGGAGAGGGTGTGTGAGAGCCAGCTGGAGTCCCTGTCCGCCTGCCTGAGCAGCGCACAGCGCAAGAACCCGGCTGGTGGCAAAGCCCTTGACAATAGCGTGGAGTGGGGAGAGAGGCAGCCCAAGGATGGGAAGGGTGAGAGAATGGATGGAGAACTTGTCACCCTGGGGATAGAGAAGAGAAAGGAAGAGAGGCATTGGGAAAAGAGACAGATGAAGGCAGAGATAGCGGTTGGGGACAGGAGATGAAGAGAGACTGACGCGAGCAACCGAGAGAAGTCGATTCTCCCCTCCAGCCACTGCCCTGAGGGGCCAGGCAAGAAGCAACAGATACCCAATACCCAAGCCAAGGTGTTGGGAAGGAGTGAGGTGACAGGAGTCTCCAGGTGTCCCCAGGTTCCAAACCTGCGACAAACTCCTCCCGAGAGTTCCAAGGCGAGAGAAGACAACGTCGTGCAGAGGCGCCCCTCCCCACCCCACCCCCGCAGAAGGCAAACTCTTGCCCGCTGCCACCTGCCACTTGGCTGAGCCCAGCTGCGATCCCGCGGGCTGAGGGATGGATGTGGACATAGGAACGTAAAGGACTCACCCTGGATGCTGGGGGGCTTTCTCTTCCGGGCCATCCTCAGTCTGGTCCCTTCCCCTTGGCCCGCAGCCTCCTGCGCGGCGCAGCCCCTGGAGCTCCGGCCGCCTGGGTTCAGGGAGCTCTTTGTGGCGGCGATGGCATGTGCCAGGCAGCGGCGGCCAGGCTGCGCGCTCGGCTCCGCTCGGCTGTGCTGCGCGGGCGCAGCCGCCCCTCCGCTGCCCGCTGCCAGCCCCCACACGCTGCGGTGGCGGTGGCTGCCCGCGGTGGCCCACTCTGGTGTGCGGCGCCTCTGCTGGAGGGCGCAGCGCCGGGTCCCCGGAGCGCCAGCCCAGCGCCCACCTCCCTCGACTGAGCGCCCGCCCTCCCCGCGCGCCCTCCTCCCCACGCGCTGAGCCCTCTGTCCCGTGGGCGCCCCGCAACGGCGCCCTCGTCCAGCAACAATCGGTAGGGTTTGGAGACAGCAGGGACATTCCATTCAGCGGGATAGGAGAAAGCTGATGGAACAAGCCCCAGGCCGGTATTCCTGCTTCCAAGGGCACCCTGGTCCCCAGCCAACTGAGACAGGATCGGTACATCACCTAAAAGCAACCTGCGGGGTGCTCCTTGGCAGACTCGGATGGGCCCAGGTCTCAGCTGCTTCTGGCCCTCCAGAAGGAAGGGCTGAGAGGCTGGAGGGCCCGCACGGAGAGAGAAGTGAACTCCCACAAATAACCTGTCACCAGACCTGGCAGGTGACCTTGCTCAGGCAGCACAGCTCTTCATTTTAGGGCTCAGCATATCTCTCTGGAGCAGCCAGGAAAGAGCAAAGACAGTTCACCTATCGCTGTTTAGGGCTACATTGATCTCTTGACCTTGTACAGAAGCTTCGACCCTGGGGCCCCATTCTTTCTCACTCTGATTCTGGAGGCCGCACCCTCTTGAGTGCTGATGAGGGACAAGCGGCAAAAAGTTCAAGCTGTGTGTAGCTCGCAACACAATCTGACTTTCTAAATATCCAATGGTTACAATTCAATGCCCACAGCCAAAGGTCATCCAGCTCTAGCTTAGCATAAAGAAAGGACATCAAGAGTCAAACACCAGTGATAAGTTCTGGTCCTGTGGTGTTACAGCTGTCAGATTGGGTGAGCCTTTTAATTCTTCTGGCTCTGTTTCCCAACCCTGTCAAATGCCATATCAAAGATTGTCTGAGATGTTTAAACCAAGCATGGTGACTCAGTTCCAGGCCAGCCAGGAAGGACTACGTGGAAGACCCTGTCCAAAAGAGAAAACAAAAACTAGTAACAGACTGTGACAGCTAGTTAATCTTGGTTGTCAGTTTGACTGCCTCTGGAATCAACTAAACCCAAGCTACTGAGCAAGCCTGTGAGAGATTTTCTTAATCAGATTATTTGAAGCCCGGAGACCCACACTAAATCTGGACAGCCCCCTCTGCTGGCAGCTCTGGTAAAACGACATGGGAGAAGGAAGCTTTGCTCGTTGCCTGCCTGGCTTAACCCTCACTGGCAAGTCCACTTATTCCGCTGCTGAGACCCGTATTAGAACCAACCTCAGGATTCCAGCACAGACAGAAAACCAGTAGTTCTCCAGAAACGCTTGAGCCTTCAGGGCCAGATTGGTACTCCTGAGCATCCAGCCTGGTGACCTGAGGAATTGCCAGATTCCTGGCCTCTCTGGTATGGGATAGCCGTTGTTGGACTATCTGGACTGCAGCCTGTCAGTCAGTCTAATAAACCCTATATCTAATATTTAGGCTCTGTAGATATCTGCAGTTTGTCACTGGGTGCTAATTATACAACTGTTGCCTGTATTGGGATAATTTCAGTGCATTTATTACTCTCCTATACTGAATTTCATTCCATCCTGACCACAGGTCTGTGGCTTAGATGGTAATTCCTGTCTTTGATTGTAGATGATGGAAAGAGATCTGTGGAGATGTGTTGACTGCTCATGGCTTCTAGTACTTCAACCGGGATTACAAAGGCATTGATTTTCCCAGAAAATCAGAAACCCAGATTTTCAAGAGAAATGTCCTTTGTGAATTTGACTAGCATATAGAAACAAGAAAGTGTCAATAACTGCATGTCAGTGTAAATACAACTGAGTTACAAAGAAAGAGGGAGGGAGGAAGGGAGGGAGGGAGGGAGACAGAGGGAGCCAATCTCACAATGTTTAAATTTTATGCTGGGCCACATCTTGACTAACTTGGGCTGCATATAGCCTCAAGTTCAGTTCAGGGAAATAGGCCTTGAGACAGAAAAGTAAGAAAAGAGCCACACTCCCTAGGTGGATTGTGCCTTCCTCAAAATAACGATGCCACAGAGCCAATGAGTGAGGAGCCACCAGGCAAGAGGTTCATAAGGAATTAGCCATTCATTAGTTCCAGACTGAAACCACAAAACATTTTACATCAGGAATCTGAGTTCTGATCACAACTTGTCTGTTAGTATACACTTCTGACTTGCAACACCTTCCACACTAAGAGGCCCTCCTGGGAGAGTTACAGCAACCCTAGAGGTCAGAGTTATAGCACCTCCTAGAGGACAAGGAATTACAGTGCCCCCTAGAGGACAAGAGGTTACAGCGCCCCCCCCCTAGAGGACAAGGGTTTACAGCATCCCCTAGAGGACAAGGGGTTACACCAGAGCTGACATGAGATCTGCTGTTGTTTGTATTCTTGCGTGAGCTCTTCCGTGTCTGTACTAAATCTCCCCCTATCCCTTTAGTTTCTGACCCCAACCTTCTGTAAGCACAGTTGGACTTCCTGTCATGCTCACATTACCAAGCAACACAGGTAGATACAGATGCAGCCCTTCTACAAATACAAAAAGATGCTGGGAAGCATGGCAGCCAGTGCTGGCTCACGCCCATAATCCCAGCAGTCAGGACTGTGGGGGGTGGTCTGGGCTGTGTGGTGGTGGCACACCTTTAATCCCTGCACTTGGGAGGCAGAGGCAGGCAGAGGTCAATGAGTTTGAGGCCAGCCTGGTCCATAGAGTGAGTTCCAGGATAGCCAGGGCTACACAGAGAAACCCTGTCTCTAAAAAACAAAAAAGAGTATGAGGGTGAAGACCCCCACTCTATAACAAGAGCGCTGGAGACAGAGCAGCTACAGTGAGGCTGTTTCTTTCACAAGTTTTGCAGAGTAGGGTGTTAGCCAGGAATGGCAGAGGCGCTGACTGTGCAGAGAGCAGATTTTGTAACCCCAGATGCAGGTCCTTTGCTCTCTTCCTGGCGTAACAAACAGAAGGATGTGATCTAACAGATCATTTGGCCCCAACCTTTCTCTCTGGCACTAATGCTTTTCTAGTTTGTCTATTTCCCAGCAAAGACTGGGTGATTCATGCCTGTTTATTTTTATGCTTAGCAGACACATCCCCTTGTTATCTCTGCAGGTTGTTGGGCAACCTTGCCTGTTAACAGTTTTCTACTCTAGTTTGGGTGGGTGTAGTGGACCTGCAGGACATGAGCAAGGACAAGAATAGTCTGCTCATCCCAAGCTAGGATGAGGCTGACTCAAATCACTATGTTTTGGAAATGGGCCTCTACTCTTTTCACTTCTTACAGGGGGGTGGGTGGGGCAGGGGAACAGCCCTGCCTTCCAGAACAGCCTGTGCCACATGGTGGATTGCAGACCAGTCTGAACTAGAGAGTGAAGTGCTTGCTGTTCAAGCAGGGTACCCGAGTTTGGGTGCCAGCTCCCATTGGAAAAGCCAGGCACAAGCAGCTGGCACCTATGACCACAGCACAGGGGAAGCGGAGGCAGGGGGAGCCATGGAGCTTGACGACCAACTGGTCTAGCTAAATCAGCGAGCACCAGGTTCAGTGGGAGAGAAAATAAGGTGGACACTGTCTGAAGATATTCCACGTTGACCTCTGGCCTACACAGGTATGCTGAACTGGTTAGTTTTAACTCTCAACTTGACACAATCTAGAATTACCTGAGAAGGGCAGCTCATGAGGACCTGACTGGACTGAGTTGGCCTCTGGGGCCCTCTTGGTTGGGCTCACTGGGGAAGCATGGAAGACCCATCGTGACGTGGGCAGCACATTTCATGGGCTAGGCCCTGACTTACGTGAGAGCAAAGAGAGCCAGCCTGGAACTAGCAAGCAGCCAGCATGGGGCAGTCCTCTCTCTTCACTGCGGGAGTCATGTGACCAACTGTCTTGGTCTTTGCCTTTGTGACTTCCCCAGGATGATGGACTGTGGCCTGGAATTGGTCGTGAAATAAGCCCTTTCTTCCCTTATGTAGCTTTCTGCTGGGCTTTTATCACAGCAATGGGAATGAAACTGGAACATGGCCTTGAAGTTCTGACTCTTCCTCCAGAACCTGCCAAGTGCTGGGGCTACAGCTGTGCACTGTGGTGTCTGCACCACTGTCCTCAAGGAACTACACTGTGCACCACCGTGCCTGCACCACCATGCCCAGGTTTATTTGGTGCCGGGAACCAAACCTAGGGCTTCAAGTGTGATAGGCAAGCTTTATACTCACTGCCCAATAAGGGTACAATATTCTTGCATGTGTTGGAAAGGTTGCTGGCCCCCGAGGGAAACCAGCTTGATTACCAACTTAAATGCTGAGAACACTAAAGAGCTTCCCGCCTCAGTCCTGTTGGTTTGTATCTAACTGTCTAGAACCTTCCAAGCTTGTTCTGTGGCTTCATAATCTCCTCTGTCAATTCACTCAGTGTCTTTGTCAGGGACCCCACACCAGCTCTCAGACCCAAACCACTTCATCTCTTAAGTCACCTGTTCAAAACCCCTGCCTATGTTCCAGTCATTACTGAATTGAATGTTGATTACAAGGCCTAGATTCGAATCACTTAATTCAATAAGCTGCATTTCAAGCAAAACTCTGAGTTTTATGACTGTTAATGTATACCAATGACAAATAAAATGAGAGAGCTCAAATTTGAAATATTAGAGTCCCACCAAACCTAAAAATAAGACATCTCCCTCCCATCTAACTTAATTACATGAATAGCAAACGAGGCAAAGATTGAATTAGCTGAAACATATTAATAGCATTCACACCAGGGTCATGTCATGGTCTTTGGTTTGCTTTTGGAAGCAAAGTTGAAGTTAATTTTTAAAGGGTTTTAATATGCATTTAAGCTCATACGCAAAGCAAGGGGATATGCAAGAGAAGGGTGATAGTGCACACCAGAGGGCAGGGATCTCCAGAAAATAGGTGTGTGTCACACCCGTTAGAAGCAGGTAGCCATCCTAAGAGGGGCCAGAGCTTTGCAAGGGATGCTGGGCGTGGGGAGTTGTGACTACAGCTGTAGCGTGAAGGGGGGCTGGGAGTTGTTCACTTAGTGAGTGTGGACTTCATCCAGCCTCAGTGACAGAAGGCTCTGGCTCAGAGCGCAGCGGGTGGGGGGGGGGGAGCGCGCGGGGGGGGGGAGGGGGGATCCTACACAACTGCTTTCTTGTCCTACCAGAAAATGAAACACCTGAGGCCCTCGCAGGAGGAGATTGGGGGTGGGGACATCACAAATGCCCAGAATTGGTTTCCTCCAGCAATAAACAGGGCTTAGCAGGAAGGAGGAAACAGGAAAAGGAGTTAGGATAAGAGTCTCTGAGGGAGAGGAAGAGGAAAATAGACTTAGTTAGAGTCAGAGGGAAGAGGAAGCAAGAGCCAGGCTCTCCACTCATTCCCTCTCTTTCCCCAGGGGAGCCCGGCCTGGGGACCCAGAGGGAGAGATTACTGTTGGGGATTAGTGGGTAGCGGAAAAGGAAACACATTAAAACTGGCAACTGTCAGGTATGATGGCACATGCTTTTAACCGGGAGTTCAGATGTAGGAATTGGGGGGGCAGAGGTGGGAGGGTCTTTGTAAATTCTAGGCCTAGAGACAGGAGGATTTCTGTGAATTGCCAGTCGGGTCTACATAGCCAGTTCCAGGCCAACAGGGCTACGGCTAAACTGTATAAGACAAAGCAAAACAAAACAAAACTGACAACAGCAGACTCAATAGATAAAAGAAAATTCTAGATAATTTTATCTGAAGGAAACAGGGCACCACGTGTGAAGATTAGAAAGTATCTTAGACCAACAACAGAGTGTGCATAGTAGTGCCACAGGGAACCCACTACTGTGTGCTAAACCAATAAAAAAAAATCCCCAAATGTATTTGTAATGTGATGAAAATAATGCCCAGTAGATGGACAGAATCTAACACAGAAAACATATGCTAATACACTGAGACTGGACAGTGAGTTCTGGGTGGTTATGGGTCACAGAGTGAGACCTGGCCTCGGAACAAACAAACAAAGCCAGATATTAAAAAACCAGGAAGTGACAGATCCCCTTCCTCCTGGAGGCTGAGGAAACAGGAAAAAAAAAAAAAGAAAAAAGAAAAACAAAACCAGCAGAAGTCACCCTCTTACAGCTGAGCCGTTAAGAAAGTCCATCCAAACGCTAAATCAGAGAGGGCTGGCGTGGAGCATGCAACTTGAATCCTAGCACCCATGAGGCGGAAGCAAGCAGATCTCTCTGAGTTCGACGCCAACCTGGTCTACAGGGAGTTCCAGGCCAGAAGAGCTGCCTGGGGAGAATTTGTCTCAAAAGATTAACACAGAAAGAAAGACCACCCCACAAACACAATATCGTCAAAAATAAATAAATAGTGCCAGCACTCCAGAAGCTTCAGCTGGGTGACTACTTTGACTGTAACATAGCCCAGCCTGGGCTACAGAGGGAGACCTTGTAACAAAGGCGATCAAAAAGAAGTTAATGGGAACATAAAATCTATGTTTTTGTTTTTGTTTTTTTTTTTTTAAAGCCATCAAAATGAGGATATAGGGACTGCGGTGGTGATGGGCGCGCACCGATGGCTTTTGCAGACCAGAGTTTGGTACCCAGCACCCACATCAGGCAGCGCACACTGCCTGCAACTCCCATTGCCGGGGTTCAGTGCCCCCTTCTGGCCACTGAAGGCACTGCACTCGTGTGCGTAAAACATACACAATCACATGTACATAATTTAAAACGCACAAATTATTTTGTTTTCCTTCATTTTTGAGATTATAATATAATTACATCATCTCTCCCTTCCCCTTCCTCCTTCTGAACCCTTCCATACACCCCTCCTTGTTCTTTTTCAAATTCAATTCCTAAATATAACCTGCTCCATCTATAAACTGTTACACTCGTGTGTGTCTTCAGAGCTGACCATTTGGGATTGGATAGCCACCTGGTGTGCTCTCCCCTGGAGAGGACTATTCCTCCTGCTCTCAGTTTTCCTTGGTTGGCTGTAAGTTCTGGTGTGGGTTGAGGCCTCTGAGCTTCCCCTGTCCACTTTGACACACCGATTGCTGATGTACTTGCTCAGCTCACATTTGTACAGTCATGTTGACAAGACTCTGTGGGTGTAGCTTCTGACATTACCAAGAAACAGAGTCTCACAGCAAACTCTGGGGCCCTCTGCTTCTTACACATAATTAAAAATACGCATAAGTGATTTTAAATGGAGAGGCAGAGTGAGGGTTAGCAAGACAAGGAGATGCCAACTTCCATCACAGCATGAAGAGCACGTTACAGGGCGTTCGGCTGGCTGGCTTCTTTTTTTTTCCTGGGATGGGCGGTTTTGTCAGGCGTAGCTACAATCCTCGGAGGTTCCTCTAGGTGGCAGTAGTGTGACGTCTTCCAACGAGGATTCCCTCTACGGGTGTCTCTGGACTCCCATGTGTTGATTGCCTGGCTTGTCTCTCTTCTGCCTGGCTACCGGAATTTAGGGATCCTCTCCTCATCCTTCAAGCAGCACACTTGGTTAGGGTCTCTTCCACCGAATCCTTCTAACGTCTCAAAGGCTCCTCCCTTCAGAGCACTCACCAAAGAGTCTCATTCCCAGGGGGACATGGCTGCAAAACTCACTCCCCAGGTGGCTGCAGCAGGAACGCCCTCCTGCAGCTGTGGAGGAGGGTTGTGTTCCCACTGCTCTGGTGGAAGCCTCGCCCAGCCCTGGCATCCATACACCCAAAGAGTCTGGGATGTTATGATGGAGGCTCCACCCCAGGCCCCTCCGCTGTCTCTCCAAACCCTGCTTCATCTCAGCAAGCCGGCCAAACGATGAGCCCTGCCCCGGACAGGCTCAAGACCACTCCCACAGGTATTTAAACTCCCCCCCCCCCCCGAAAAGAGATGTGTGGTTTTCTGACTTCTCTTTCCTATCTCCTCTCTGGGGACTGGAAGGCCATCCAGGAGTGTTGTATCCATTAAACGTGGGCTTCTCCTAGTTCGGTTTGATTTGGTCTGATTTGGATTGCTGCATCGGTGGAGAGGCTTGTCGGGGTGCAAGACTTTTCACCTGCCACATTCTGTCGTTTTAAAATTACTATCACTGGGCCATCAAGTCCAAGCTGGAGGACAGGTGAAATGACAACGTGGCCTCTGTTCAAGATTGCTTTTACCTTTGTTGGCTCTCAAGCCGTAGATAATCTGATTGTGATAGAAATAAATAAATAAATAAATAAATAAATAAATAAGAGTGGCCAGTGAGTGCTGTGTAGCCTACAATCACTGAGGGAAGCTAGCCAGGAGCACAGCAAGAGGGCAACCCGCAGTTGTCGGGGTCAGAGAAGGATATGGCCTTGCATGCTCCAGTGCTGCCAACACCCAGAAACCACTGAGTTGTTCTACTCACGCCAGTGCAGCCTCTCCTTCTCTAACCTGCTGTGTGGTTTCCTCGGAGTCTGATTTGAAGTTTCTACAAACAGGATCCACTTACTCTTTTCTCTTGAAATGAGTAGTAAGGGAAGGGAAATGCAAATTGTCCCCTCCCTCTCTCTCTCTCTCCCCCTCTCTTCCTCTCTCTCCCCATCTGTCCCCCACCCCCTCACTAGAGCAATGGTTCAGTTGGTAAAGTGTTTGCTTTGCAAGCATAAGGATTTGAGTTCAATTCCCAGACTCTATGTTAAACAAAATAACAGGAGTAGATGTGGTAGCAATGAGATTCCAGATGACACAGCAAGTTCCAGGACCATGCTTGAGGTTGTCCTCTGGCCTGCACAGACACACACACACACACACACACACACACACTCAAACACTCACACACTCACACACACACACATACATACACACACAGTCTCTCACACTCACACACACACACTCACAACACACTCTCTCACACACTCACACACTCACACACACACAGTCTCTCACACTCACACACACTCACACAGTCTCTCACACACACACTGTCTCACTCACACAGTCACACACTCTCACACACACACTCTCTCACACACAAAGTCACACACTCTCACATACACTGTCTCACACACACACACACACACTCACACACACTCTCTCACACACAGACTCTCACACAACACACACACACATGCTCACACACACACACACACTCACACACACTCTCTCACACACAGACTCTCACACAACACACACACACACACACACACTCACACACTCACACACAGTCACACTCTCACACACACACTCACATACTCACATTCTCACACACTCATACACACACACACACTTACACACTCTTACACACACACACTCTCTCACACACACAGTCACACACTCACACACTCTCTCACACACAGACTCTCACACAACACACTCAGACACGCTCACACACTCTCACACACAGTCACACTCTCTCACACACACACACTCACACACGCTCACACACTCTCACACACAACTCATACACACTCACACACTCACATTCTCACACACACACACACACACACACACACACACACACACACACACACACACACACTTTGTCTTTTCCTTCAACTTTTGTGTTGCTGGCTTCTACCACGGCCAGCAAAACTAGTTCAAGACCTTTGCAGCTCCACTATCATGGTCTGGCGCCTTCCTTCAGGCCGAGCAGCGTGAGTCCTTTCATTGCTACCCTTTGGGGCCTGGGGCAGAGCCGCTGTCATTTACCTGACACACTCTGCCCTGTGTCTTGTTACCTGCGGCTGCGTAAGGCGAGGGCATCCCACCAATCTGTGTTGTTTGCCAGCTCTCGCTGCACACTGATCCCCTGAAGATAAATGAATAAGTAAGAACATGCACGCCCAAATGCTTGAGAAGTTGAGAGCTTATGAGGGGTCAGTATTTCCCTTTGAATTCACGCACAAACCCCACAGCGGTGCTGGAGAAGGGTGCCTGATCACCAATAGTGACTTCCATTCCATCCCCGTACAGCTTCCTGTCTCCGAGTGCAGGACACTGCGTCAGCCCTCTGTCCCCTCTGCTCTTACGCCTCAGGGAGACGGAGTCCTCTCACCCACACCTCCTCACAGATGAACATTCAATAAACACTGAGTCATCAGACTTTTACAAACCTCAGCTGTGTGTTTGAGAAGTAACTCCGCCACTCTTTTTAACTTGTGCTTTGTATCCTGCCGAAGTAAAGAAACCGAGAGAAGAATTGGGAGAGAATTTATGGACCAGAGAGGACCCACTCCTCACAGCCTGTCCGTTTGCTCAGCAGCAGTGCTGCCTCTGCCACCCTCTGGTGGCCATTCTATTAACTGCACTTTTTATTGCAAGTGGTTTATTTTTGAGATTGTGGTTTAATTACATTTCTTCCTTTCCTTTTCTCCCTCTAAACACTCTGGTACATCCCTGCTCTCTCTCCTTCAAATTCTGGGCCTCTTTTTTTAATCAATTGTTATAGAATGCATATAAGTATATATATCCCTAAATTTAACCATTTTGTCCATGTAGTGTTTCTTGTATGTATGTTGTCAGGGCTGACTTTTTGGCACTGGACAATTGTTGCCGAGTTCTTCCCTGGGGAGGGATGCCTCTCTCACTCCCACCTTTACCGGTTACCTGTAGTTCTTTGTGTAGGGTTGAGGCCTCTCCTAATCATTCCTACTTACTCCAAACACAGGAAAACTTCAGCTTTTAAACATGGTACATAGAATAGCACTTACTCACACTTCAAGAAACTAAGTTTCTGTTACTCATAGGTAATATTCATTTAATTCCTTGGGTTCTGGAGCCGATTATGTCTGTCTGTAAGTTAGTTATAGAGTGGGAGAGATGACTCAGTGGTTAAGAGCACTGGCCACTCCTGCAAAGGTCCTGCGTTCGGTTCCCAGTGCCCACAAGGCAGCCCACAACCATCTTTAACTCCAGTTCCAAGGTATCTGACACCCTC